>NC_056735.1:1685531094-1685761534 GCF_019279795.1 Protopterus annectens | reverse complement strand
TGTTTTTAGACCAGGTTCGTGGCAGGCGCTTTTTGCCCTGGTTTAAATTAAAAAAAACAATTTGGGGTATTTATTTTGTTGTTGGGAAGTTTGGCGTATTTCTCTAAATATATTCTCAAATATTCCAAGCCTTCTCGATGGGGGATATTGGTGTACAGGGACACAACATCCAGATTCACAAAAATGCAGTTCCGTATGGAATAGTAAGTTCAGGAATTCCCAAGAATCTTTCAAGTAAAACTTAGAGGATTGGACAATAGGGTTAAGTATGGCATCTAGGAATTCAGAGATCTTTTCTGTTTTGGTACGCTTGTTAGAAATGATGTGTCTGAAGGGGGGGTCCACTTCATATTTGTGAATTTTAGGTATGCCAAACAGTTTACCAAGGCTGGGGTGTGGGACTACTAGGAACATGTAGTCTTCAAGAGAGATGTTAAAGTTTCTTTCAAGGCTCTTGAGTTTGCGGTCGATGGCTGTGAAGTGTCTATTGACAACTTTTATCTCCGTGGCTTTATAAAATTCTTCATCTATAAGAGATGCTTCTATTTTTTCTACATATAGTGCCTGATCCATCAGGACTATGCCAGTTCCTTTGTCTGCCTTCATGATGCGAAGGCTATAATCAGATTTGAGATCATTTAACGCAGTGCGTTCTTCGTGGGTCAAATTGAACCATTTAGACAGGCAAGGGTTTCGTAACACTGCTCTTAGATCAGACTCACAGACCTTAAGAAAAGTTTGGAGTGTGTTATGTAATGCTGGGTTGTATATATATATATATATATATATATATATATATATACATATATATATATATATATATATATATATATATATGTATATATATGTATGTATATATACATATATATATATACATACATATATATGTATGTGTGTGTATATATATATATATATTTGTGTATGTGTGTATATATATATATATGTATATATATATATATATATATGTATGTATGTATATATATATATATATATGTATATATATATATATATATATATATATATATATATATATATATATATGTATGTATATATATATATATATATGTGTGTGTGTGTGTGTGTATATATGTATGTTGTTTCAGAGAGTAATATCAGACTATAAATTTGCTGGTTTTCTTTCCCAAATTTTCAAATAAAGGTGAATATTATTTGCAGTTATTAGACATTCACAGACCATTGCATTTTTACCTTCGTTGAACAAAATCTATCAGAAAATCTGATCAGCTGTTTATTGCATTTTCTAGTGCTAGACTAGGTAGACCGGTATCCAAAGTTACGCTTTCTAAATAGTTGAATGATTGCATATCCCTCATATATGCCAAAAAAATGTTAAATTACCTGAACCAGTTAAAGCACATTCTCCCGGAGCAATAGCCACATCTGCAGTATTTCACTCCAGAGCTTCCTTGGATGACATTTGCACAGTAGCAACTTGGGTACCCCGCTTACTTTTATTACTCATTACAAATTGGATCTGGCCTCCAGGTCAAGAATGCCCTTTAATTCTCTGTTCCACAGGTCAAGGAATAAATAAAGATTGACAACATCAGATAAAGAAGTTATGTACTCACCATAACATTCCATCTGTTGAGCTTCATTTATCCTTGATGACCCTCCTTCCAAACCCCAACCTTTGATATCTTTTCGTGAAACAAGCTGAGTCTTTGTTTACAGTTCCTTTAGCCATCCTTTACCAGATATATGGTCTGCACAAATGTACTGTTTAGGATACATAGCTTTTTCTGTCAGTCAACCAACTTGATCTGAGGTACAGTGGAGAGGAGCATTATGCGTAGGGAGAAAAGCTCGAGAGTTTTTGGTCCTCATGGGCTGTAGTACGGCCAAGTTGGTTCCAATTTTGGAACTGAATCCACAGGTGAAGGATAAATGAAGTTAGACAACAATGGAATGTTATGGTGAGTACATAACTTCTTTTTACATTGAAAGCTTTGGCCAGGTCGAGGTAAGCTTGTGTGCACAGTCAAATGTATGGCCATGTTTCCAGCTCACCTGAGATTGAGATTTGTTTCCATACCTCAATGACTGGATCCTCATGTCTCCCACCAGGCATCTACTGACACATGCCAGGGGTTACCTGCTCCATTTATGTCTACACATGGGCATCACAGTCAAATGAGACAAATTACACCCAAACCCTGGGTCTTATTGGCATAGTTTCTGAAGTAGTTATGTTTCCTCAGTCCAGATTGTCCAAATTATCGCTTCAAGTGAAAAATCTACATTCTCTTCAGTCACCACCAGCTAGGCTGATCCTTTAGCTTCTGGGGTCAACGGTGGCCTTCATAACCCTCCTACCCTTATTGAGATATGACTTAAGTACTATAGTGGACTCTAGCAGTTCAATGATCTATGAAGCGACGCCTATGACATTTCCCATTCACATCACAAAGATCTGCTGACAGCACATATCGTGATGGATCCACACACGAGATGTTTCTCAGGGCTGCTCCTTTGTTCTCCCTTGCCCAAGGCCATGGTGACCACGGATGCTTTCCACTTGGGTGAGGGCATTACTTGTGACACAGTCCAAGGCATGTGATCCACCTTAAAGGCTAATCTTCACAACAACGTTCTAGGCATACCTTCTGTTGTGGGCATTTCAAGACATTCTTCCTCAAGGGACAATTGCTACACAGATTGACAATGTCCGTGTTGGTGTACATCACCAAACAGGGAGGAACATGCACTAACCTATTATATCAGGAGGCAATGAGCATGTGGCAGGTGGGCAGTCTTTCAACTGCTTTTAGCAACCCACATTTTGGGGTCCAATTAGCAGATAGACTGACCAGATCTATTCTTATACCTCATGAGTGTTCCCTCACTCCTTCAATGGCAGAACATGTTTTTCACCAAAGGGCTCAGCCCTGCTTCAACCTGTTCACAATTCTAAATGACGCAGGTTTTTTGCAGCAATCCCCTCCAGAGGGGGGGGTCATCAAGGGATGCTCTGGTCCACAATTGGCCCTACACACTACTTTATGCATACCCTCGGACACCTCTCGTATCATAGTTTTTACAGAAAGCTCATCAACGGAAGAACATGATCCTCCTTGCCCCATTCTGGCTTTGACAAATGTGTTTTAAATTCCTCTGGCCTAATTTGATATACCCTGTTTGGGTTCTGAATCCTCTTCGTATCTTCTGTCTCAACCGTCCAGACTACCTCAGGTGGACCACCTTATTTCTTCCCAGGTCTTGCACATCCTTACTTCTGAAAGTCCCCACTAGGCGGATATACAAGAGCAAATGGAAAGGATTCTCTGTTTGGGCTAACGAGAAATCTAGATCTGTTTTCTGTTTCCATTCCAGATTTTTTAGAATTCCTGGTCACCATTTTTTCATACTGGAGCAAGTTACTTCACATTCAAAGTACAGCTGGCTGCAATCTCTCGTTTGCATGTAAGCAAAGATGATTTGTCATTGTCCTCCCTTGGGTTATGCAATACTTTCCTTTAAAGGTACTTGTTTTGCTCAGGCCATCTGTCAAGGACCCTATCCCTCCTTATGATTGGGTGGGAGGATGGCATAATGGTTAAGGTGTTTACCTTGAAGACACAAGGTGCAAGGTTTGATTCTCACATAGGGTAATTGGCTAGTCTTAATCTGGCTCACAAGGGCAATTAGCGTAGTACTAATCTATGAACCTATGATTTGATGATTCTTCTCCAAGCCTCAACTCTGTCACCCTTTGAACCTACAGCAAATGCTGATCAAAAATTGTCCTGAAAAAAAAAATTCTAGTTGCCATTTAATCTGCTAGAAGAGTTTTTGAACTTAAGGCTTTATCTTGCCAGCCATCCTATATCATTTTTCATAAAGGTAGGATTTCTTTTTGCACCAACCCATCCTTTCTTCCAAAAGTAGCTTCTGAATTTGGCCTTAACCAGTCCATTAGTTTACCAGTGTTCTTCCCAAAATTCTGTAATGAAGCAGAATATATGCTTCATTTATTGGATGTACACAGCTGGATTTTCTCCGTGGAATAAAAACTTTCAAGAAATTGGACCAATTGTTTGTCCCAAAGTATCTTTTAAAAATGAAGCCATCTGTGTCTAAAGTTACATTGGCATGATGGCACACAATATATTTGTTTATGAACATGTGTTTGTCTTTACCATGACTACCATGAGCTCATTTCACAAGGTCTGTCTGCACTTCTTCCAGAACTTCTGTTGATGACCTTTGTGCTACTAGCTCATTAATGTTTTGGTTTACTTTCTAGGATCAGTGCCACATTTGGTTCTGCTGTACTCTGGAATATCCCTCCATGAGAATACTCTGGGTTGATTTTAGGTGGACACCTGTCCCAAGGGTTGAGGAACAGATGGGAAAAAAATCAGATGCAAAAGTCGTCTATTAACCATAACAATGCATTTGTGTTGGCTGTTTGTCCTTCCTTAATCTGCCCTCCCTTAATCTGCTCTCCCTCCTCCCTTCCACTGGAAGAAGATATTCATATGGTCTCCTGGTGTGACCTGGAGGTATTTCCCTGACAGCTCCAGTTAACTTTACCTGTCATGGTTCTAGACATTTATAGAACTGTTTCCTTTCTGTATGTTGATATCAAGGGGGCAAACTCAGTCTGAGGTAATTTGAGTATTTTAAGAGGATTATGGGTAAGGCAAGGGACTTGGGCTATGGATCCAGTCTGAAAAGTGGTAGAGGTCCAATCCAAAACCCAAAGGTTGAGGAAGGATGACCTTATTTTTTTAGGCTCCAGCAATGCAACCAGTGTAGAGGCTTAGATTAAAGAGTTTAAGTAGGGATCCAGAAAGCTTATATTTGGCAGTGATAATTGTCTTGGCCTTTTGCATCTTGGCTTTCTCCAGAATCTTCACAATATGGAAAACTAAGAGTAAAGCTTAATGGAGACCCATGAGGCCACTCCTGTACAAGAGTATCTCCAGAATTTCCTGTTAATGGAGGAATAAGGCGAAAAGACATTGCAGCATTTGAAACCGAGACCTGTTGAGAGATCACTTATGCATTAGCTTATACTGTCCGTTAAAGTTTTAAAGATTTGCCTTATCCTAGAATATGGCTTGCTAAAGAAATTGGACATGGGGCACTTACGGCTGGTCCAGTATAGATGAGGTCTGAGAGGACCCCGGAAAAAAAAATGAACGTGATGGACGTTGTAGGTATCAAGTGAGACTTTGGGTTAGTCATTATTCCTGACAACCAAAACGGAAGAAAGGAGGTAGTCCCTAGTGGATTTGAGACTTTCCATAGTGGAGGCTGCTAGGAGCCACTTTTTCAGGTCCCTGCGGTTGTGTGGGTTTCCTCCGGGTGCTCCAGTTTCCTCCCATATTCCAAAAACATGCAGTAGGTGGATTGGGCACTCTCTAAATTGGCCATAGGTGCAAGTGTGTGTGCGAGTGAGTGGTACAGATTAACTACCATGGCAGGGCTAGCCACCAGATGGTGTAAACCTTGGACGAAAATTATTCGGTGTTGAAGTGACACCCCAACCCCATGTGCAAAATGGGAAAAAGGGGTTGAGGATGGCTAGATGGAGTCTGAAATAGCTGCAAGAATTGCTTTGTATATAGCGATTGCCCCAAGAGCTGAGGTGAGATATTGTGAAAGATATCGAAACTGAATGCCTCTCCTATGCAAAAGCAGAGAAACCACCTCGATGCGTTTTGCTTTTTTGTTTAGCCAAGCCTCTTAAAGGAGCAAAAAAGCACATTTAATCTGTTTGCAGATATGGCTGGATGCTTGGACTGTTAGCATTTGAAAGGTATCTTTAAAACAAATCAGTTTAGGCTACTTAAGTCAGAAATGGGCTTGAGGGCCTGTACTTTCTTGGGAGTCAAGAATAGCCAAGAGTAAAGGCTTATCAATCCTTTGCTTTGGATTTCTGTCTGTTCTAGAAGGCTTAATGCCTCTGTGCCTGCCATATCCTTCTGATGGTGTGGGACATCTGGAATGGCCAGGGACTGTGGTTCAGGAGGGGGAATAAATGGAGCTGAATGTCTTCTGGACCCTTGCATTCATCCACTTATTCCATGTGAAGGACATCCATTCTTAACATTTGGAGAGACAAGTAACCCTCCTGACTATCTCAAGCATGGTACAGGCAGACATGTCCTAAGGGTACAGTCTTTGGACCCCCTCTCGTGGGGGGGGGGTCATGACATCTTACCATTCTGCTGAGATTACCTTCCTATTGGATGGCAGCTGCTTTGAAAGGGACTGCAACCCTTGTGGCGATATCCTGAACCCTTTTTGACTTGTTGCTGTTGGCCTTTCCTAAACTACAGCTGACATAAATTTGTATCCTAGGAAACGTACATTGCAGAAACTGAAATTTTAGCCCAGCTGTGATGAAAATCTTGCCTACCTATTTGTTTTTAATTTTTTACTGCTTGTCCAAACAGCAGGATTCTGTATTTGTTTCAAGAAACTTATTTTGTCAAGTGCAAGTTTCTGACTTCCTTTTTGTGGAATACTACTTCAAGTGAGTTTATAACTACAAGAGGCTGTCCTCAGTCATTGATACCTAAGCGGACAAGTGGATGGCTTTCATAGCTGGCAGATGTGATTCCACAAGAGAAACAGAAGTTGAGCATTGTCAAAGGGCCCCATGCAAGGTGGTTTGTATATTTGGTATCAACATCAACTGTAAGTCCAATTAAATGACAGACTCAATGGATCAAAGGCCAGGCCGTTCTTGATCTTCATGATCAGAAGTCTCCTCTTCATTACAGGTGATATTTGTAGTACTGACCCTTTAGACAGAAGGGCCATTCGCAAAGAAATTGGGATCAGTCTTGGCCCTAAGACCTTGACTTGTCAAGGTAATCCCCAGCAATGTGTTCTTTCAAGGTGGAATGCTCAGTGTTGATAGCTGTGTTAGCACTAAGATTGAGATCAAGGGTAGCCCCAAACTCAGAGCTGCTGTTATCCTCAGTATCCATCTTCAGTGACCCAGACATCAGAGTCTATCAATCGAATCAAGACCAGGAGCTGAGAAATGGAAGGGTCAGTGAAAAAGTTTAGAAGAGTTGGTGCTCGACTCAGCCTAATGTTAACAGTGGACTACTCCTGAAGCCATGTGCTACATTGATACAAAGGCCTGCCCCATTTAAGAATCCAGTTCAACTGATGCAAACTGAACCAGATAGCCTGCATTGATTGGGGCAGTGGAGTTCTGGCATGACTTTAGATTCATTTGAAGCAACAGTTGTAGATCTAAGTCTGTATGATTTTCCCCTAGAATACAGTAATCTTGATGTGGTAAAGACCCCAGTCTTAGGTGGCTTGAGTGGAATAGGCTGCTGATCGTGTTTGTTACAGTAATAACAGTATGGATTGCTGCTGTGGTTGTTCATTTGCTGGCCCATGTACCAGAGATTTACTCCTGGGCTGGCGGATGCCTTTCACCTGACATCAAGACTTCAGGGTACAAGGTCCATGCCTGAAGCATCTACATACATCTCAACTTTACAGATTTTTGCAGAATGTCCAGATATTTGCCTCATATTTTTGGTGTGTTCCTCCTAAAATCTGTACCTTTCTGGGAAATAGCTGAGGTTTAAAGTCATTCAATAATGGTAAACATTTTGAGTTAGACTCCACATCCTTCATCAAATTCATTATAATGCAAAACCTATTATTCTATCAACTTTTTAAGTTTGTAAATATTTAAAATCTGTCCCCCCATCATTTTAGGCTTTATCCAGATTTTTTGGTGTAAGATGGTGAGAGGTATGGCATTCGTAGACTGTTGGTTGATCAGAAGACCTGAGTGCATCATAAAGGTAAGTGCCCCCTTTGGAAAACTTGTCTGCTCCACTAGATGAGTTCTATAATTTGTTCTGATTTGTGTAAAACAGATTCCACATTGGGACTTGCATTCTCTTTGTTCTGCTTGGTGGTCTGAGACCACTGTAGAGTACCCTGTGGAGTCCATTGTGCCTCCTGGCCCCATCATGTCTGCAAGTGCTGAAAGACAAGTGTCGGAGTCCAAGGTCACTCTGCACAGCTATGCATCTGACTCCCATGCTACGTCTTCAGATAGGAAAGGTAGAATACCTAAATCTTCCAAGTGGTTGGCCCCAGTATCTCTGCCACACCCAGGCCCAAGCCTCAGGCTAAAACAAGTTTCTTCTTGGCTTGCCTCAGCCTAGGCCTTCTGTCACTCAACCCCAGCTGACCTACTTAGACTGGCTTAGGATTTGCTTCAGGTTGTAGCTTCTAGGCAGCCCAGCCCTACTAGACCTCCTGCTCCTACAGATTCTGTTTCTGGGAAAGCGGGACCCTCCCCCACAGGAATCTTTAATATTTGTATGACTCCTATGAGAATGAGTTGGTTTATGTAGATCAGTTATCTTCAGGCTCATCTGCTGCTTTTGAATCTGAGGACATCTTTGCCTCAGCCTGACTGCCTCGGGACTTTTTTTTTTTGACAAAACACTCTGTAAAATGAGGGAGTATTTTCAGAGGGAATTACCTTGAGCATAAATCTTTGGCCATTCCACCAGTACTAGAAGTAGTGGAAAATATTTTGGACTCAGCCCTGCAGCCTCTTTTAGGAAGCCCTTAAATGATAAGTAAGGGAGAACCTTTGATTTATTTGGCAAGTTTATACATGTCACCCTGGCTAGGAAAGTTCTCAATTGCCAGTTCTATATGGGTAAACACCAGGAAACTCTGCTAGACAATATGAAAGAAAAACTGAATGTGGTTAAAGCTAGGGCTCTTTCCAAAGAATTGCTGGACTTCTGCAAAACTCTTATCAAGCTGGAAAGCATTTTTTGGATTGTGATTTTGATGATTTGGAATCCTCAGGGTTGCTGCCTCAGGGTCTGTTCAGACGTGGGTAAGAAAGCAATATCTTCCAGTTTTAAGTCTGACATGCTTGATGGTTTTCTAGGCAAAAACTTCTAATTTGGATCAAAGGCTTAAGTTGTTTTCAAAATGCTGGAGTTGGCTAAATCTGTACTTCATGCTTTCTGCAGAATCAGCCACCCAGGTTTATTAAACTATCCTGTTTGACTGTAGTCCTTTCCTCCCTTTTGGGAGAAAGAGGAAAGGTCAGAAGAGAGAACACCAAGGCAGCATAAATGGCAATTGGAACCTACTTCTAGGCCTTGTGGACTCTTCCCTAGTGGCTGAGCATTGAGCCACCATTAAAAAGTAGCTAAGGGCAGACTTCCCACCTCTTTTCTCTGGACTCAGGGTCACAAGGCCTTCGGCAGTTCTAAATTATCACTCTTGTCCTTCTCTAATCCATCCTGCTTTGTGAGTTGAGATATTCTAAGCCATGGCCCTTGGTGACTCAGGTATCTAACGGAACTTTTTCCTCTTCCACTCTATGCTGGTTGAGTCTTCTTTGGAGCCTTCTGTTGTTCAGGTCCAAGATGTCCCCTTTTGGGTCCAAGAGTCTTCATTTTCAGCACCAGGACTGACCCAAGAAGCCTCACTATCTAGATCTGCAAGGTCTTCCAGGAGTGTTGGTTTGGAGCTGGACCAGCATTTGAGATCCTTTTTAAGGAGTAGATGGAATTGGGGGATCATTCTCTCTCTGCAGTTAGGTACAAGGGTGTCTGTCATTTCCAATAGCTTGTGATTTTGTTCACTCTGCTCAAGTCAGTGTCCCTTCCTCCAGACCATCCCTCGGAATTATTGTCTGATCCTGTCCTGCTCCAGTATACTGCCACTTGCAGTCACCATGGTTGACTGTCACTGCCTACTTTGATGTCCTTGACTCTGATGTTGGGCTGTGAGGCATCCCAGTGGCGCGAGATCAGAGCCTAGTGCTTGGGGTTGGGAGTCTGTTCCTTCCCTTTTCTTGGGTGCTTCAGCTGTGCTGTCAGTATCTGATCCAATAGGCTAGTGGTTGATACTAGAGATTTCTCCCAGCTTCAGTGTTGGCATTTGATGTTGCTGATAGGTTTCTGTCTTATCTGGTGATATGTTTGGCAGTGGCACCAGATCCATATCTATCCTCCTTTCCCTTGGCATCTTTCTCATTTGCAGTCCCTGGGGCCACCTGTATCATCTGACCTTGATCAGCCCCAGCTCAGGGTCTACCCTTGCTTCTGTGCCCCTTGACATCATCTCCACAGAAGACCTACAAAGAGAGCTTGTGTAAGAGGAAACTCCTGGACTCTCCTGAAGAGTCTGTCACCGAGGATTTAGACCTCAAAGAGGAGTCTTCAAAGTTGCCCCCACCACCACGAGGACACCTGTTTCAGCAACATACTGTATTTAATGTAGCAGCATTGTGGGATGGTCTACATAGGCCTCTTCCATGGAGGAGTTATTTCTCATGGTCTTTGTTACAGGCCCATCCGCTTCTTGGATGGTATCCTCTCCAGTTGCCTTAATCGATCTGATGTCCTGGAGCGTTGGCGAGAACTAGAATCAGTGGAGCCAATGCCTTGTAAGCCAGATAAAGTTTTAGCCGTCCTGAAGATTGGTCCTATTGGAGCAGGGGTCCAGTAGTTGATGCCATTGTTACTGTGGCCACCAAAAAGGACATCCTGGAGAAAAGTGCTTCAGTCCATCTCCTGAACAAGGAAGTCCTCAGCCTTGGACCTTTTGGGTAAGCACACCTTTGCTTCAGCCACGTTTATTTTTCATGCACTGAATTACATGATAACTTCAGACTCCAGCATGACCTGGCTATTGAGGGGTGTCTGCATCTTTTCAAGCTCTGGAAGTTTGTAAATCAGTTGGAGACTGTGTACTATGTCTATTGTCTGTCTCCATGAGGTTGCTCTCTTACAGCCAATAGATCAGCTCATGAGGCATTGCCACCCACTTGCTTTCCTGGATGCACTTGTGAAAATTTGAAGAGTACTTTAAGGCTCATTTCCTCAACACTCCCTTTAACTGATCCAGCTTGTTTGGACCCAAAGTTAAGGAAATGTTGACTGATTGAGCAAGGTGGGGAAAATCCTCTGTCATAGGACTTTGTTTTTCTACATCCAGAGGACATTCTCCAGGAATCATTATGGAAGAAGAAAAATGTTCTTCCATAAATCTCACTCCTTTTCCCAGCATGCTCGTAGGTGAGGGTGCCCCCTGTGGTAGAGGGGATAACTTTAATGGCCATTTCCTATTCGGCAGGACAACTCACAGAAATCAAGGCTTCTGAGGGATGCCTTCTTCCAAACCTTTTGAACTTTCTTGAACATTTGTCTGACTGCTGCACTCTGGAGACAGTTGGGGATCATATTTTTCACCCCAGAAGTTTGGAGGCAGACACTTCCAAAGTATGGGTGTTGAGTGACTTCTGCTTTGAAAGGGTCATCCAGGAGGTCATACTAGACAGGAGAGGATCTGGTGTCTTCTCTAGATTTTTAATGCCAAAGAAAACAGACCATGTCCATCCTGCACCTAAGCAAATTAAATTTTTATGTCAGACCAAATTTTAGATGGTCCCAGTGGCTCATGCTCCCTCTTCTCAGGAAGGACAACTGGATGTGCTCAGTTGATTTTGAGGATGCTTTACTACTACATTAAGACAGCAAGGCACTCCAGGGCATTCCAGAGCTTCAAGCTGGGAGTCTGTCATCAGTTTCGAACCCTGGTCTTTGATCTCACCACAACTCCCAGGGTGTTCACCAAATACATGGCGGTGGTATCACCCTGGATCAGGCTGCATGACTTTCTGGTCTTTCTATAAGTAGACTACTGGCTCCTCACAGCGAGTTCAAGGCCTCATTGTGTCTAGCATTTATTTCTTGCTTTACTAGTGCCAGTCTCCAATAATTACTATCAACAAAAAGTGACATCTAGAGCCCATTTAAATGCTGGAGTTTGTTATATACCACCCTGACACTACCAGTCAGATTGCCAGACTTCCTGTTTCCTGACTGAACTCTGAGTACAAGTTTCTCATGTTTTAGTTCCCAAATGGTCTCTGGCTTCTCTCCTGCATCTGTTAGGCTGCCTGGCTGCAGCCATTCCTTTAGTTCCCTTGGCCAGCTTCTAAAAAAGTTCTATAATGGATGCTATTTATCCTGTGGTCACTCACAGCATATCCCTCGGACTTTCCCAATTGTCTGGCAGAAATTTCTTGAACACCCTGGTGGCTGACATTGGATCATTTGGTTTTAGGGCATCCTTTTCCTTCCTTAGTTCATGGTTATGAACGCTTCCCTCCTAGGGTGGGGCATTTCAAAGGAAAGACTGTCCAAAGTGCCTGATCCTGTCTGAAACCTATCTTTACATCAGTGTTTGGAGATGAGAGCATTCCTCTTTCCATTGTAGGTCTTTCAAGACTCTCTCCCAAGGGTGTGGCAGCCATCCAAACAGATATGTCAGTGGTTTGGTATATAAACAGACAGATGGAACTCAGTCTTATCTATTAAGGGTCTGAGGGGGGTTGGCAGTGTCCTCTTAACATTTTCTAATGGCAATGCATATTCCAGGATGGCTCAACATGGGAGGTTGGCATAATGGTTAAGGTGTTTACCTTACAGACACAAGGTGCAGGGTTTGATTCTCACATGGGGTAATTGGTTAGGCTTATTATGACCCACAAGGGCATTTAGCCTAATACTAATCTATGAACCTATGAACTTTCTTGCAGAATGCCTCAGCAGAAGCATATTGACCACTCATGAGGGGTTCTTCAGTGCATTAGTAGTGGCTCAGATTTTCTGTTGCTGGGGGTCAGCATTTCTGCAATCTTTTGACACTTCCAGGACTAAATGCAACTGCTAATTTGCCCTAGTTCCTCCAGAAAGGTATGCTGTTCTGCTTTTGGGAAACCATGTATGTAGGCTTATGTGAGTTTTTTTTTTTTTAGGTGTGCACTTTGGTACTTTCTAAGAACTGCAATGGTGGTGCTGCGGTAGCGTTGTCGCCTCACAGTAAGACATCCTGTTAGATTCTCAGCTAAAGCGTCTTCTGTGTGGAGACATGCGTGAATGGGCGTACCTTCATTGAAGGTTGTGCATCAGGGCTGGCAACTCTGCACGTAAAAATCTACTGCCAATCATTAGCGGACCATAGTTCCGCTGTGGCGACCCCTAACCGGGAAAAGCCGAAAGACACAACAACAACTTTGGTACTTTCTAAGAGCAGTGTTGCTATTAGGTGACTGAAGATCTTTGAAATTTGGGAATGTTTCTTTCAAGCACCTCAGCATAAGACAAATCTGTGTTTAGTGAGCAGTGTATGAGGGATGTTATTTGGGTATTTCTGACAACCTCATTTGTAGGCAAGATTTTTGCCTCCAAGAAAGTTGTGTATTTGCATCTCTTGCATACTTTTCTTTAATGATTAACTGGTTATCTGAGTGAGAAAATTGCTCCATCGCCTTACGATACTCAAATCTACCATGCTGGCCACACACATTTGGAAATTGTATATCCATGTTGTCTGGTCTTGTAATAGGGTGGGCTGTTTAGGATTTAAATATTGTTTTTTAATAGGGGTCTCCTATGGTAGTTTCTGGTGTTAAGGCAAGATATTAGATGGTGCTAGTACTGTTAATTGCACAAGCTGTCTGCTATAAACTTATTTCTGCACAGTGCCACTCAGTTTTTTGTTCCTATACCTTGTTTAAACAATCTCCAGATAGCTAACTACATACAAGTTCTTTATACTTGCATCCTACTCGACATAATAAAATATTTGATCAGAAGTAGGCACTTCATTTGTCAGCAACCTTTGGGATACGGATCCGAGCCGGCAACTTCTACCACAGCATAGATCCGAGCTCCTAGCTCCTCCCTTTACCCATAATCCCCTGCCAACCCTGACTGACGTCAGATCTAGTTTGCCACGCTTCAAGCTACAGCTGGATTTTCGAGCTCCTGCTACTTTGTGGATTTGTGAGGAAAAAATTTTCTATTTTATTCCCCTTTTTCTTAGTGTGACTGAGCGATTGTTTAGGTACCCCATAGCCCTTTTATCTCTCTCAATTTAATTTAATTTGTGGTTATTTTTCCTCCTCCCTGCCCTCGCTGGTCGTAGTGTGTGTTTGTGGTGTGTGTAGGGGTCTAGTGAGTGTTTTCTATGCTACTATGTCGGAGGCCCCTAAAGCCATCTTTTCAAAGTGCACAGAGTGTGGCCATAAGCTTTCACCGGCAGATGGCCACACCCGGTGCGTTAGGTGCTTTGGGGTTGAACACCTCTCCTCGGGATGCGCGATTTGCACGGCGTTCAACCCCAGAACACTTAAGGACTGGAGGTCGAAGCTGATTCTGGTGGGCTTTTGCCCCCGGATTCAGCTCTGGCCTCCGGTGCTTCTGTGGCTGCTACCCAGCCCTCGGTGGCAGCCAGCCCTGCCTCCCTCCGGTTGGGACTCAACCTCCCGCTTCAGCTCCGGAGGAGAGGGAGGCTGGGAAAGCCAAACTGAGAGAGGAGCACCATAAGCGGCGGGCCGAGGACTCCTCGGCCCCGCCAAACTAGCTTCTCCCTCCAGAGCTTCTGGATCGCCTCCTCCTCGGCTCCGGTCCCCTTGCTTCTCACCGGGACCCGGTCCCTGTTGAGGTCGAGGCGGCACTCTAGGTCTGCCTCGGTGGCCTCATCGAGGTCCACTTTTAGCATGTCAGATGCAAACATGGGACCGGAAGATGAGGAGAATCATCCAGGCCCAGCTGCAGATGGGAGTGCTCTTGCCTCTTCCCCCCCCCCCTCCAGGGGGGAGCTCAACCTCATTTTCTGCTCCAATCGCTCCTTCTCCGACCCACTTTATGGGTTCGGAGCGTTCTGAGCCGAGCCGCGTTGGATCTGGGGGTGGGTTGGAGCCAATGGTACTGGGTACTTCGGCTCCGACTGGTCCCTCGAGCTTGTCAGATCCAACCTCTTGGAGCCGTGGGCTGAGCTTCGGATCCGAGGGATTCGGTGTGACTTCTGCTCCATCCCGGTCGGAGCATACGGGTCCTTCGGATCCGATGGTCTCGGCCCCGGGTCCTGTCCCCGCTTCGGATCAGAGTAGGAGTAGACTCTCTGATCCTATCAAGGGCCTCCGGTCCTGGCTTCGGCTCCCCCCTGCACTCCCTCTCAGCTGGTTCAGGCTCCCATCACCTGGCCTTCGGGGCAGCCTGCTTCAGCGCCTCTGGGTGTTCCTTCGGAACATGACATTGCTGGTGAGACTTCCTCGGACAGCCCCCCCCGAGGAGGTTCCTCACAAGGCTAAGTGTAAGAGGAGGCACGTTGACTCCCCAGAGTCCCTTACGGAAGATACGGACTTAGATGAAGGGGAAGGCTCCCCAAGGTCACCCCCTGAGGATGTCTCCTTTGGAGACATCATGGAAATGCTCAGGATTAGGGGAGGGTGGTCTGCCCCCAAGGCTTCCTCCGATGAGTCCGTATTCCTAGAGGCTTTCGAAGCAGGGCCATCTACCTCTTGGGTGTCCCCTCCCTCGACCCCCTTGGTGGACCTTATCTCCACCAGGGCTTGGAAGGAGCCCGGACATTGTAGAGCCAGTCCCCAAGCGCCCGGATAGGATCCTGAGTCCCCCTGCAGTGAGAACCCACTGGAGAAGAGGTCCCCCCGTGGATGCCATGTTGGTGGCGGCGGCCACCAAGAGGGAGTTGGCTCAGGAGAGCTCCGCGGTCCACCCACAGAGCAAGGAGTCTCGGGCGATGGACCGCCTTGGGAAGCCGGCCTTCAGTTCAGCAACCTTCTCGATGAGGGCGCTGAACTATATGGCACACGTCATCCGGATGCAGCGAGATCTAATAAAAGAATACACTGTTCCCCCCAGAGTCCATGTCGGAAGGGGATAAGCAGCTGTACTCCTCCCGAATGTCCACTCTACGTTGCATTTCGAACACCTCTATGCGGCTCTTGTCTCGCGCCTCTGAAGGAGCCGCTAGAGCTGGCGGAGCCGGCCTGGTAATGAGGCGCCAAGCCTGGCTCCGACATTGTGACTTCTCGGAACCCTTTAAGGCGTCATTCGCGAATGCCTCCTTTGGTTCTGCACCGTTTGGCAAAACCGTTCGCGACACTTTAGTCCAGAGCGAGAAAGACGGGGAAGACGTCTGCCATCTGAGTCTGCTTTTCTGCTCCCCAGTGGTCCTTTTCCAAGAACCAAAAGGGTCAGAAGAAGATGGGGTTCCGGAAATCGCATCAGTCCCGGTCTGCTCCGGACAACCAGTCCTCTCGTGACAGAGGAGGACGGGGAGGACGCCGCCCTACAGGCAGAGGGGGGGTCCCAGAAATTTTGGATCCAGAGAACCCTTCTCTGAGAGGCCCACGCAGAACCCCTGAGGGGTTGCCCGGCTGCTCCACTCTGGAGGCAGTCGGGGGGCGTTTTTCGAGGCACCTAGCAATTTGGGAGTCCATAACAGATCGGGTGCTTCGCATCATATCCAGAGGTTACCAAATTCCCTTTATTGTAACCCCCAAAACCAGAAGCCTCCCCGACGTACCACCCAATCAGAGGGAGGCGGCTGCTACAGAAATTCAGCAGCTTTTACAAAGAGCTATCCAACCCGTCCCCCCAGATCAGCTCGGATCAGGGTTTTACTCCAGGTTCTTTCTGGTGCCAAAAAAGACAGGGGACTTGAGGTCCATCCTCGACCTCTCTCTTGAACCTGGCAGTACCCAAAGAAAAGTTCCAGATGGTCGCGCTGCAATCTATTCTCCCACTGTTACGGGAGAATGACTGGATGTGCTCGATAGACCTGAAGGATGTGTACTATCACATTCTTGTGGACAGACGCTCCAGGAGGTTCCTCCGCTTCTGGCTTTGAGACAGTCACTTTCAGTTCAGGGCCCTCCCCTTCGGTCTCACCTCAGCCCCCAGGGTGTTCATCAAAGTCTTGGCGGTTATAGCGGCCCACCTGAGGCTCCAGGGAATTCAGGTCTTTCCGTACCTGGACGACTGGCTCCTCATCGCCCCAACAAGGCATCTGCTCTATTCAGGCAGGGATTACTTCCTCAATCTTGCTCCATGCCTAGGGTTGACTGTCAAACATGGTCAAATCCTCTCTGGCTCCTACACAGGTAATTGATTTCATAGGGGCGAGATTGGATTCCAGACTAATGCTTGCTTTCCTGACTCAAGATTGGCTTCAGAACCTGAGGTTGCATGTTCAGGCCATTCTCCAACTTCTTGCTCCACCGGCGGAATTGATCCTGAGGGCTCTAGGGTCCATGGCAGCAGCAATTTCTCTGCTGCCCTTAGCCCATCTAAATACGAGGGTCCTGCAGTGGACCCTCCAGGTGCAATGGTCCCTGTCTCGCAACCCCCTGTCTCATCCCATTCCTGTAAGCAGGGCTTGCAGAGGGTCGCTCGTGTGGTGGCTCCAGTCCCCGAGCCTTCACATGGGACGACCATTCTCGATGCCTCCTCCCGTCGCCACTGTGTCCACGGACGCCTCTCACCTGGGGTGGGGTGGGTGGGGGGCACTATTCAGGCAGAACGGTCCAAGGCACGTGGAACGACATAGAGACCTCCTTGCATATCAATGTCCTAGAGATGAGGGCGGTGCTTTTGATGTTGCAGGCACTTCACGGCCTTCTTCCGATTGGGATGATTGCGGTACAAACGGACATGTCAGTTGTCTGTTACATCAACAAACAGGGGGGGACCAGGTCTTATCCTCTTTGTCGCGAGGCCATGAGAGTATGGGAATAGGCGATATCCACCAACCGCTTTCTCATTGCAACGCACATTCCGGGACGGTCCAACATCCTAGCAGACAGGCTCAGTCATTCAATTCTGACCCCATACGAATGGTCTCTCAATCCTCTAGTAGCGGAGCAAATATTTGCCCAATGGGGACAACCCTGTTGCGAGCTTTTTGCCTCTTCCCTCAAATACCAAATGCAACAGTTACTTCGCTCTAATCCCCCCTCAGGGGGAGTCCCCGAGAGACACTCTAGTACATGCTTGGCCTCCCAGTCTCCTTTACGCTTACCCTCCATTGCCCATGATGCTGAAACTCTTACAGAAAGCCAGTCGGTTAGGGAGCAAAATGATCCTCATTGCCCCATTCTGGCCTTGTCAGACGTGGTTCCTGTACCTGTGGTCTCACCTGATTCATCCACCCTGGATTCTGGATCCCCTCCCGGATCTCATTACTCACCCTCTGGGTCTTCCGACCCCCAACCTGGTCAACCTCAAGCTGACTGCTTGGTTGCTCCAGTTTCAGTCCTGTTGAGGACTCCCGGAATCTCCTCACCAGTCAAAGCCATTCTAGTAGCAGCGCACAAACTGTTCACCAGAAGGGTCTATTGGAGTAAGTGGAAACTTTTCTCCATCTGGGCGGAGCACCATCACTTAGATCCTTTCACGGTGCCTCTTACATCGGTTTTGGATTTTCTAACTACCCTTTTTCATCAGGGGGCTAGCTGCTCTACAGTCGAGGTACAACTAGCAGCGATTTCGCATTATCATGTAGGGCATGAATCGGGCCCTCTACCTCCAAGCTCTGTAAAGCTTTCCTCAAGGGTACCTTCCTTCTCGGACCTCCGGTCAGGGAGGTAGTACCCCCATGGGATTTATCTTTGGTTCTACAGGCCTTGACAAGCCCTCCTTTCGAGCCGGCGGATACGGTTGATCTTAAATACTTCTCTTGGAAGACTGCCTTCCTGGTGGACATTACTTCAGCTAAAAGGGTCTCTGAGCTTCAGGCTCTGTGTCAAACCGCCATATTTGGCCTTCCATCAGGATAGAGTTTACCTCAGGATCAATCCGTCCTTTCTGCCTAAGGTATCTTCGGAAGCTAATATTAATCAATCTATTAATCTTCCTGTGTTCTTTCCCAACTATCAGAACAAAGGAGTACAGACTGCATTCTTTGGATGTGCACAGACAATTACGCTTTTATATTCATCGAATTGCTGGTCATAGGCAATCTGACCAGTTTGTCCCCTTTGCCATAACCAATTTAGGCAAGTCAGTTTCTAAAGTTACCCTGTCACTGTGGATAACTAGTTGTATCCTCTTGGCATATCAAAGTTCGGGAAGGCCTGCACCTCAGGGAGTCCACGCTCATTCTACTAGGGCCGTCGCTACTTCGGCGGCTTTTAGATCTAGGGTCCCCTTGGATGATGATTGTTCCGCAGCCACTTGGGCTTCATCTCATACCTTTATCAGCCATTACAAACTGGATGTTGTCTCCAGAGGTAGGGCGTCCTTTGGCTCTGCAGTGCTCCGGAATATTCTTCCATAGCGGCCACCCAGGATTCCGGTAGCTGGGGACTCTGTCCCAAAGGTTGCTGACAAATGAAGTGCCTACTTCAGATTAAGAAGTTATGTACTCACCATAACGTTCCATCTGAGTAGGTATCTTCATTTATCTGCAACTATCCCCCCCTCCTTCCCCCTGACCTATATGATTCTGTTTAGGATCTGTCTTAGATAAGCCCCTTCCAGGGCACAGTAACAGTTGTTATATCGGGCAAACTTGATCTGAGGTCAGTCGGGGTTGGCAGGGGATTATGGGTAAAGGGAGGAGCTAGGAGCTCGGATCTATGCTGTGGTAGAAGTTGCCGGCTCGGATCCGAGATCGGATCCGTATCCCAAAGGTTGCAGACAAATGAAGATACCTACTCAGATGGAACGTTATGGTGAGTACATAACTTCTTATTAGGTCACTACCTTGTGGTAACACATTATGTCCATGTTACACTGCTGCAGTCATCACACTTGGGTTATCCTGCTGTCAGGCAGTCCCGCAGTCGGCCAGAGTTCCTAAGTCTTGGTTCGTCGTCTGTTGCTGTATGCTTCTTCGCTGACGTCAGTGCACCAGGGGTATATAATATGCATCAGATGCCATTTTCTTCAGTCTTAATTGCCGTGCGGTGCCCGAAGCAGAAGCAGGTCTTAAGTGCCGGTCGGCCAACTCCTGAGATTTTCAAAGTCGAATTTCAGATCCGAAATCTTCAATAAAGCTAAATACCCCGTTGGGGAAACCTTTTTCTTGCCTCAGACCGATGTCAGAAAAAGTTAATTGTATTTCTTGTGGGAAGCAAATACCTCATAAGGACTTCCACTCTTACTGTATTCCATGCCTAGGCCCTGATCACGACGTCACTAGTCTGTTTTGTGCTAGATTCAACAAACGCACTATAAAAAGACATTTTGATTTTGCTTTACACTACTTTGGCCGAAGGTTCAATTATACCATGCCGTCGGATCAGCCGACTACCTCAATACTGAAAAAACACAGACAAGGATAGACAGGCATCCGAGGTCCAAAACCGACAAAACCTCTTCTAGGCCAGTCGCCGGTTCTCAGTGAGGCGCTTTCGCAGCCCCTGACACCCACTACCTCAGAGCCACAGGCCGCTTCCGACTCCCACGTGGAGACATCTAGGCCTCTGGAAACTCAAGTTATTGGGCCTACGGAAACTAATCCCTCAGATGGGTCCAGAGTCGCTGAGCAGGCATCGGCTTCTGAGGGTGTTTTCAGACCTTCACAACTTACCATTAAAACAGCCAAGACAAAGGTACCATTAAAGACAAAGAAACAAGTACAGCATTCTCCTGGACAGTCCTCCATGCCTAAGAAACAGATGCTTAAAATGGCCGAAGACCTCATTACTCTAATCAGGGGTTCCCATCCCCCTCCTGAGAAAAGGCCTAGGCAGGATACAGACTGACTCCTCTAATTAGGTTTCCATTTCCTCTGATTCCTCGTCAGACCAGGGATACTCTTTACCTCCCTATGAGGAGACTGATGCTGAGGAATCTATCCCTTCAGCCTCTCCTCCTGAGGATTATTCTATTTGGGAAACTTTACATACCATGAGGGAACATTTCCATTGGGAAAGGCAGGATTACTCAGAATCCAAGAAAAGGCTCAGGGATTTCCTCTTATTGCCTCAGCACAGGCCCCTGGCTATTCCGCCTGTGCTAGACGTGGATGATGTGTTCTCTGAATCCAGCTTATCTCCTGACTCTTTGCACCCCTGCTCCAGCCAAGCCAGAAGGGTATTAGAGTCCCCGACTCTCAAGTGTCTTTACAAAAACCCTTATGCTGATCAAAAACCCTTATGCTGATCCAGAAACTATTTCCCAGGGTCCAAAAGGGGTTAAGGCTTCCATTGCAAAAAATCCAGTACCCTCTGACAGATTCCAGAGCTTTGGATAGATGGGGGAAGAAAGTATACACGTCTGCAACTTTAGCAGTAAGAGCTTTAAATTGCCAGTTTCACATGCTCAAGTACCAACAATATTTAATGGCTCAGTTAAAACAGAAAATGCTTGCTAGCTCAGAAGCTCCTGATTGTAAAGAAATGCAGGATTTATTGCATGCAGTTGAACAGGTGGGAAAACACTCTGCAATGTGGTTTTGATTCTTTAGAGGCCTCTTGTAGAGTCGCAGTTACAGGTTCTGTTATTCTAAGACATGCTTGGTTAAAAGAACAGAGTTTACCTAATCATGTTAAGGCAAAGTTATTGGATGCTCCTTTACAGCATGATGCCTTGTTTGGTGTTAAGGCAGAAGAGGTGTTAAAGAAAATGGAGGATAAAGCTAAATCTATGCACAGAGTCAATGATTTCTTACAGGTACAGCCACCTCGATTTAGCAGAAATTGGCCAACAAAAAATTGGTCCTTTCCAGTGTCAGACAGCCCACAGAGAGGCAGATAAGACGCCCAAGAGGCAGATCTCAGCCCCAAGGCTCAAATAGATGACAGTGGGGCACCTCAACCCCAAACTGAGGTGAGGAGAAGTCGCAACCTTACAGAAAACAAGTCACAATGACGTTCCTTTGCATACGCCAAGCACGTCCCTTTTGGAAGCCCCCTTAGGGGGAAAACTCACTTTTTTCTCAAAACTGGCAATCACCCAAGACAAATGGGTCCTGAATATTGTGTCTCAAGGTTACAGATTCCACTTTCATACTTTACCAAAGCTAAAAGGAATGCCAGACCTGCCACAAAATCAATGGGCAGAGGCACAAAAACAAATTTCAGCCCTCATGGACATGAGCTATACAAAAAGTACCACAACAGGAACAAGGATTTTACTAAAGACTCTTCCTGGTCCCCTGAAAGGACAAAGCCTGGATGCCTATACTGGACCTTTCAATTCTGAGTACTTACCTGGATATTCCGAAATTCAAAATGTTGACATTACAGCAGCTTCTACCCATGCTGGGCAAGAAGGCTTGGCTTGTTACTCTGGACCTCAGAGGCATACCTGCATGTCCCTATCAGACAAAATTGCAGAAGATGCCTCTTATTCAAAGCTGGTACAATGCACTACCAATTCTCTGCATTGCCCTTTGGCTTATCTACTGCGCCCAGGGTCTTCACAAAATGCCTGGCACCAGTAATTGCATTTTGCAGACAAAAAGGAATTCAAATATATCCATACCTGGACGACTGCCTCATTCAAGCAGAGACAAAGGACATTCTTCTACAGCATCTGGTATTTGTGAAAAAGTTGCTAATTTCTCTAGGGTACACAGTAAACGAAAAGGTCAAAACTAGTGCCCTCACAACAGATTACATTCCTGGGTGCCAGCTTAAATACAACAGCCCAGATGGCTTACCTCACGCCAGACAAACAAGTGCAACTAACTCAATATTTTCAACTACTGGCAAAAACGTCCCATCTCCCTGCAAGAAAAATTCTGCAGGCCCTGGGATTCATGGCATCCTGCATACTACTAATACCATATGCCAGACTGCATATGAAGAAATTACAATGGTACCTAAAAAGTGTTTGGACTCAACATTCTCAGTCTAGAAGCAGTAATTCCAATGATTCCCTGCCTACAACAGGAGTTTCGATGGTGGGCACAAGCATGTCACCTAAACAAGGGTCGGCCTTTTACCCAACCCACAGTTAGGCAAACTCTAACAGATGCTTCGGATTACGCCTGGGGAGCACACATGGCAGGAAAATGCATTCAGGGCAAGTTGACCACAGACCAGATGCATCTTCACATCAATCAAAAAGATGGTGGCTGTTCAAAATGCCCTAACAGCTTTCAAGGACCTTCTACATCCAGGACAACTATTACTAAAGACAGACAACACCACAGTAATGTGGTACATAAACAAGGGGGCACGCATTCTTATCCCCTATGCAGGCAAGCCATGACCTTGTGGAACACAGCTCTAACGTACCAAGTTCACCTGCAAGCACAATTCCTGCCAGGAAAGAAAAATACTCTGGCAGACGACCTAAGCAGAAATATCATGGACCCTCACGAATGGAAATTGAATCCACAAGTCTTCAGCATAACACAAAAATGGGGATGCCCAGACATAGACTTTTTGCCTCCCCTCTGAATTGCCAACTACAAAAATTCTGCACAAGGACTTATCACACACAAGCATGGAAAGTGGATGTTTTTCTGTTCAGCTGGAAAAACCTAAAAGTCTATGCCTTCCCACCACTGCCTCTCCTTTTAAAGGTACTCCTAAAAGCCAGACAAGAAAAAACACAGATGATGCTGATTGCTCCAGACTGGCCACACCAGCACTGGTACCCTATCTTAAGGAATTTGGCTCAGGGCCTACCATGGATTTTGCCCCAAATTCCACACCACCTGACTCAACAAAACAATCAGATCCTACACGGTCAGCTCAAAACCCTAAACCTGGCTGCATGGCAGATACTTTAGTCAAACAGGCAACACTTCTGTCTAAAGCTGTTATGGACGTCATTTTGGAGGCCAGGAGGCCTAGCACCAGGAAAGCTTACTCAGAAAAATGGAAGAGATTCTGTGCCTGGAACCAGGCTCACAGCCTTGACCCTCTTGTTCCAAACATTCCTCAGATTTTACAATACTTAACTGAGATGCTGGACAGAGACCTATCCTTTTCATCAATTAAGATCCACGCCTCTGCCATTTCTGCACATTACAACACAGATCCTCCTTTATTCTCTCATCCCTTGCTAAAGCAGCACCTCAGAGGGGCTAAAAACATAAGACCGCCCCGGAGAGCACCAACACCAACTTGGGACCTCAATTTCACTTTGGAAAAACTGACCCTACCACCTTTTGAGCCAGCCATTACAGCCGATCTAAAATTTTTGTCATGGAAAACAGCTCTGCTCCTGGCAGTAACTTCAGCACGAAGTCTCAGAGCTACAGGCATTAATGGCAGTGGAACCTTTTATAATTTTTCATCAGGACAGGGCATCTTTAAGGACAAACCCTACCTTCATGCCAAAGGTGGTATCTAGTGTGGCTCTTAACCAAACCATTTGCCTACTTTTTATCCAAACCCCCAAAATAAAGGGGAGAAACTTCTGCATACTTTGGACATACACAGGCAGCTATGCTTCTACTTGGACAAAACAAAAGCTTTCAGGAAAACTGATAAACTGTTTGTAGCATATGCTGCAGGATCACAAGACAAGGCTATCTCAAAGCAGACTATATCCAAATGGATAGGACACTGTATTCGGTACTGCTACACACAGCATGGAAAACCAGTCCCTAATAGCATTAGGCCTCATTCCACCAGGGCAACAGCTACTTCAACAGCCTTTCTCAGAGGAGTACCTACCAAGGAAATTTTGGAGGCTGCAACTTGGAGTTCAGTGCACACCTTCAAGCATTACCACCTGCCTCTTTACTCTAAATCCAGAGCAGGATTTGCCACTGCAGTTCTGCAGGGCCTCTTAGCCACTCCCAACTCTTTATAGATCAGCCACCCAACCTTAGCTTTGGGATTCAACCCAAGTGTGATGACTGCAGCAGTGTAACATGATGAACATAGTACAGTTTTGTACCTACCATAAATGTAGATGTTCGAGTGTTCACACTGCTGCAGTCCAGGTTACCCTCCCTCCATCCCCTCTGAACTAGCTGGACTTATCTATACCCTTCTATCCTATACAACCTTTGGGGTGTATTTGCTGGTAACTAAAGGTATTGGTTTTATTTTTTATATGTATTTTTGATTAGCAATATGTATTTCCTACCCACCCACAAAAACTGAAGAAAATGGTGTTGGATGCATATTGTATACCCCTGGCACACTGACGTCAGGGAAGAAGCGACAGCAACCGACGCCGGACCAAGACTTTGGAACTCTGGCCGAATGCGGGACTGCCTGACTGCAGGATAACCAAAGTGTGATTACTGCAGCAGTGTGAACACTCGACATCTACATTTATGGTAGGTACAAAACTGTACTTTAGCTGTGCTCAGTAATTAGACAATTTCATGCTTAAATAAAATCAAACATTTAAGCTTCATATGGTTGAGCTCAGTATTCATTTGTCCTTTAAACTATTATCAATAAACTCTAAAAACACATTCTTCTGGTTAGAATTGTACTTGATTCTAGAACACATGCATCATGCTTTTAAAACATTCTTTCCTAATAAGTTATTTTCAGAGGGGAATATAAACTGATCTTTTGAATATGTATAAACAGTTGCTTACTCAGTGCAGCAATTCAGATTAACTCGATGTTAGTCCACTAGGTATCCTTTCAGCAAGCACATAGTACAAGATCTCCCCATAGTTAGTCCAATGTACAGATCTGAAGTAGTTAACTTCATTTGATCAGCAACCTGTGGATATCGGATCCGAGCTGGCAGCTTTCCTAGCTAAAAGATCAGAGCTCCAAGCTTGTCCCCCCTACCCATAATGCCCTGCCATCTCCCTCTAACCCTCAGATCTCGTTTGCAGCGGCTTCTGTAAGCTTCTCAGAACGAGCTGCGAGCGTGGTACTGTGAGCTTAGGATTAAAAAGTTTAATTTTCTGTCAAAACTTTCTCTGTATTTGTGTGTGAACTCCCTCTTAACTTTCTTAACTTTTCTGGGTAGTTTTAAACTTTTTTGGTTAAGTTAAATGTATTCCCCTCCCCCCTCTGCGTGTGTGAAGGTGTTTGCGTGTGGGCCTGTTTTCTTTTCTATAATGTTTGAGGGCCCTAAAGCTATCTTTAAATGTACCGAGTGTTGCCATAAGCTGTCCCCAGCAGATGGCCACACTCAGTGCGTCGTTTGTCTGGGGGTTGATCACCTCTTCGGGCTGCACTATTTGTGCAGCCTTCAACCCCAGGGTTTTGAAGGACAGGAGGATGAAACTTATCTTTGCGGGCCTTTTGCCCCCTGATTCTGCTTCGTCGTCCTCTGTGGCGCCAGCCGTGGAAGCCCCAACTGCCGCTCCTGATCCCCTGGCCGGGACTCAACCTCCCTTGTTGGCCCAGGAGGAAAGGGACTGGAAAAAGGAGAAAAACGATAGGGAGAGAAAGAGGCACCGCAGCCACAAGAGGCGGTCCGTGTCGACCCCTTTGGCACCGCCGTCCAAACAGCTTGCCTCTCCCCTTAAGGTCTCCGGGCCTTCCCCCTCCTGGCTCCGTTCTCCACGTTTCTCCCCGAAGCTGGAGGAGACCCAGTCACCTTCGAGGTAGTCTAGACGGCCTTCCTGACCGGCCTCTGTGGCCTCCTCCAGATGTACGAGGAGTTTATCCGACGCAGACATGGACTGGATGATGCGTTGATTTCTCCAGACCCAGCTGCAGATGGGAGTGTTCTTGCCTTGCTCGACACCTTTTTTCGCCCCCATTCCTCCTTCTCCGACCCGCTGTCTGATCCGACTAGCTTCGGAGCTGGGGTGGGGTCGGTGCCGACAGCGTTTCCTATTTCGGTGCAGACTGTACCCTCGAGTCTGTCAGATCCGAGCTCTCGGGGCCGTGAGTTGAGCGTCTGATCCGGAGGGGTTAGTGGGCCTTCGGCTCCGTTAAGGTCGGAGCACACTACCCTTCGGATCTGATCGGGTCACCTCCGGCACCGGTCCGCACGTCGGATCTGAGGGGACTGCTTTCGGATTCGAAGGAAGGCAGTTCTCCCTCTGCATTTGACGTCGTGGAGAGGGTCCTTTTGAGGGATTCGAGGCCCCCAGGCTCTTGCTACGGATCCACCCGCCATTCCCACTCAGACGGGCCTGTCTTCCATCATCCGGCCCCAGGGACAGCCTGCGCCTACGTCCCAGATAGTTCCCATAGAGGAACAGGACATTGTTGGTGAGGCCTCTTTGGACAGCCCCCCCGAGGAGGTCCCTCACAAACGAAAGTACAAGAGGAGGCACTTGGATTCACTGAGTCCCTCACGGAGGACACGGACTTGGGGGAAGGTTCCCCAAGGTCACCCCCCGAAGACCTCTCCTTTGGAGACATTATGGAAATGTTGCGCATTGGGGGTCTCCCCAAAAACTTTCCTTGGATGAGTCTGTTTCTGGAGGCGTTTGACTCGGGCCCATCTACCTCTTGGGTGTCCCCTCCCACTGACCCCCTGGTGGACCTCATAACTACCAGGGCATGGAAGGAGCCGGACACTGTCCAGCCAATACCCAAGAGACCGGACAGGATTCTCAGCCCTCCCACAGACAGGACAGTTTGGAGCAAGGGTACCCCAGTGGATGCCATGGTGGTGGCGGCTGCCACTAAAAAGGAATTGGCACAGGAGAGTTCCTCGGTGCATCCTCCAGACAAGGAGTCTCTGATGATGGACCGCCTTGGAAAGCGGATGTTCGCTTCAGCGACCTTCTCTGTAAGGTCACTGAATTATATGGCACATATGATTAGGCTCCAGCGGGACCGGATTAGAGAGTATGCTGGGTCACCCCCAGAGTCCATGTCGGCCGAGGACAAGCAGACCACCTCGGCTCAAATGGCCACTCTCAATTCAGTTACCAACACATCTGTGCGGCTTCTCTCCCATGCTGCGGAGGGAGTGGGTAGAGCTGGCGGAACGGGCGTCGTCTTGCGTAGACAGGCCTGGCTCCGTCTCTGCTATTTTGCGGAACCCTTCAAGGCGTCCTTCGCGAATTCCCCTTTTGGCGGTTCTACGCTCCTCAGCAAAACCGTCCGATTCGCTTCTCCAGAGCGAGAAAGATGTCTGCCGGTGGGATCCGCTTCTTGGCTCAGAGGTCCTACTCCAGGAACCAAAGAGGACAAAAGATGTGGTTCCGGAAAGCTCAACATTCCCGTTTCACTCTGGATCCCTCGTCCTTCAGAGGCAGAGGAGGACAGGGTGGACGCCGGCCCAGAGGCAGAGGGGGGCCGAAGAATTTTGGGTCGAGAGAACCTGTTTCGGATCGACCCGCGCAGCAGCCCTGAGGGCTTGCCCGACTGCTCCACTCTGGAGGCAGTCGGGGGATGCTTCTCGGAACACCTAGCAAATTTGGGAGTCCATTACGACAGATCGCTGCTCCAAATCATATCCAGAGGCTATTCTATCCCTTTCCTAACTTATCCTCCCCGGTCAAGAGGATTCCCCGATGTTCCACCCGATGAGAGGGAGGCAGCAGCATCCGAAATTCGAGGGCTGCTAAGAAAAAGAGCCATCCAGCGCGTCCCCCTCGAGCAATCCGGATCAGGCTTTTACTCAAGGTTCTTTTTGGTGCCAAAAAAGACAGGGGACTTGCAACCCATTCTCTACCTGTCCACACTGAACCTGTCAGTTGCCAAAGAAAAATTCCGGATGGTCACT
This sequence comes from Protopterus annectens, assembly GCF_019279795.1. Lineage (NCBI taxonomy): Eukaryota > Metazoa > Chordata > Ceratodontiformes > Protopteridae > Protopterus > Protopterus annectens. Next base: position 1,685,733,149 of record NC_056735.1, on the reverse strand, counting down.
ATTCAATCCATTCTCCAACTTTTGCAGGAGAACGACTGGATGTGCTCGACAGAACTCAAGGTTGCGTACTACCACATTCTTATGGACAGACTATCCAGGAGGTTCCTCCGCTTTCGGCTGGGAGCCAGCCATTATCAGTTCAGAGTCCTACCCTTTGGTCTCACCACAGCCCCCAGGGTGTTCACCAAGGTCATGGCAGTTGTAGGGGCCCACCCGAGGCGTCGGGGAATACAGGTCTTTCTGTACCTGGACGACTGGCTCCTAACCGCCCCTACCAGGCATCAACTCTGCTCAGGCAGGGACTATTTCTTACATCTAGCCCGCCATCTAGGGATCACGATCAACTACAAGAAATCCTCCCTTCAACCTACTAAAATTTTGGAATTCATAGGGGCCAGGATAGACACTACACAATCCAGAGTCTTTCTGACAGAGGACAGACTTCGCAATCTAAGCCTTCACATTCTAGATCTTTTACAATCAGCCCCCCCCCCCCCCAGCGGAACTAGTCCTGAGGACCCTGGGATCCATGGCAGTGGCCATCAGTCTGTCACCTTTCACTCGTCTGAAGATGAGAATCCTTCAATGGACATTGCAAGTTCAATGGTCCATTCTATTTCACCCCCCGTCTACACCTATTACCCTCAGCAGGATTTGCATGGGGTCACTTCTTTAGTGGCTCCGCTCCGGAGATCTCCTGTAAGGCTGTCCCTTCGTTATACCCCCTACCCAAGTCACGGTGACCATGGACGCATCTCTCCTCGGGTGGGGGGGCATTGCATGGGCAGATCCGTCCAAGGCACGTGGATTCTCATAGATCTCACTGCCTATCAATGTCCTGGAGATGAGGGTGGTGCTTCTAGCGTTGCAGGCTCTCCATCCCCTTCCTCCTCCAGGAACTATTGCAGTTCAAACTGACAACATGTCGGTAGTCTGGTACATAAACAGGGGGGAACCAGATCTTATCCACTTTGCAGAGAGGCAATGAGAGTGTGGGAATGGGCGATATCCACCAACCGCTTTCTCGTAGCAACGCAGATTTCAGGTCGGTCAAACATCTTAGTGGACAGGTTGAGTCGAACGATCCTCTCACCTTACGAGTGGTCTCTGAACCCAGCAGTAGCGAAACAAATCTTCCTCTAATGAGGTCAACCTTGCTGCGATCTCTTCGCCTTGCCTTCGAACACAAAGTGCAGCGAGTTTTTCGCTCTAATTCCCCCACCAGGGGGAAGCCCCCAGAGACGATCTAGTTCATGCTTGGCCATCCGGTCTTCTGTATGCTTATCTAATTCTTGCAGAAAGCTCGTCGGTTGGAGAGCAGAGTTATCTTCATAGCCCCATTCTGGCCTCGTCAAACCTGGTTCCCTTACCTGCTGTCTCATCTAGTACATCCTCCCTAGATTTTAGATCCCAATCCAGATCTGATCTCTCATCCATTAGGATTGAAGACCCCTGACCTGGACTACCTCAAGCTCTCAGCTTGGTTGATCTAGTTCCCTTAATGGCTAGGACTTGCAGTATATCTTCCTCAGTTAAGGCCATCCTGGTGGCCGCCCATAAACAGTCTACCAGGAAAATCTACAAGAGTAAATGGAAACGTTTCTCTGTCTGGGCGGAACAGAGGAACTTGGACCCCTTCACGGCTCCTATCCCAGCAGTTCTAGACTTTCTTTCCCATACTTTTCATCAAGGAGCTACTGCTTCTACTATTAAAGTTCATTTGGCAGCTATTTCCCACTACCACGTTGGAAACAGTTCAGGCCCCCTAGCGTCCTCCAAGATTTGCAAAACATTCATGAAAGGAACCATGTTAAGTTGTCTTATCTCGCCTTCATTCTTGCTGGTTGGGTTCGGAGCCGATCCTTTGCTCTGACTCTGCCATCTTCGAAAGCTTGAGAGCTATTTACTGGCGCGAGGCCTCCCCATATCCCACAATGTCTGGCGCTAGATCCCCAGATCTCGTTTGCCGCTTCAGCTACGAGGTTGCTTTTGCTGGCTCAGGTCGTATTTTTGTCTTTTGATAGGTTTTATATAAAAAGTTTTCATATAAATAGTTAGCGTTTAGTTCTTATTATAGTAGTTTAGTACTTTTTGTCTCTGTAATTTTAGATCTATCCCATCCCCTTAGAAAACTCGTTTTTACTGTTAGTTTTCCCCTCCCCCTTCTCTTTTTCTCTCTTCTAGGTAGCCGTTTGTTAGAGGCTAACCCTTGTTCTCTAAAATACCTGTTGTAGTGTTTTCAGGTAGAAATAGTTGTAGTACTTTACTTTTTATAGTATATATTTATATATATATTATAGTGTGTGTGTGTTAAGGTGTGGTAACTTTTTTTGTGTGTGTACAGTTGTTTTTACTTGTTACCTACTGTTGGCCTTTTTTTCCTGTGATTTTTCTTTTTACAGGGTGTCCAAAGATACTAAGGTATCAGGATTCAAGAAGTGTGACTCATGCTGTCAGAAAATTTCTCTGACAGATGGTCACACTTGTCTACTGCTTGGGCGCCCTACACCTGCAGGACTCCTGTTCGGTGTCACGCCTTTAGTCCAAGAGTCCTGCAGGAGCGTAGGAATAAGTTGATCCTTAGAGGATTACTAAAACCTGAAGGGTCACCTGCTAAGACTCAGCCAGGGAAACCCTCCAAGCCGTTGACTCCCAACTAGGAGCCGTCGTCGGGTGTGGCGTCTGCTTCAACTTCAGTTCCGGCCGGAACCAAAGAACCTGCCTCTGCTCCGATCCTGGTGTCGGAACCTTCAGGGAGCCGAAAGCATTCTAGGTCCCCATCCCTATAGTCGATTCACTCAGCTCCGGGGTCACCTCTGTTAGTCGAGCGAAGTCACCGATCCTCACTCTTCTTGGTCTTCGAGACTGTCTGACCATGACTTGGAGAAAGTGGTGAGCAGACTTCTGAAATCACAGGCCCTGGCTAAAATGCTATCAAGCCCCCTTCATCAGGGTTCGGCTCTGCCCGTCTCTACAGTAGTTCCTCCTTCAACTCACCCCTTGAGTTCGGAGCCGGAGCTGGTTGGGGTTCGGATTGTGGAACCGTCGGCGCCGATACCTACCCTTTCGGTTCCTTTGGCTCCGATCACTTCCATGGCACCGTCCTTGGAGGGATCTGGGCGCAGAGACTCCCTCGTCTGTTCTGAGGGGCGAGTGGCATCAGACCATTGTCAGACCTCGTTCTCCCTCATGGAGCTTCGGCGCAGGTGAGCTCGGCTCCTACATCAGCCTCGGAGCCATCCCTCTCGGTGCTGGGGAGGGTTCCGGTCTCTTCGGAGCCTGAGCCGCCTTCTCTGCTGGGAATAGGTGCCTTTGAGGTCATGAGTGTGCTGGCCCCTCAGTCAACCCCACGATCAGCCTCTTCGGCTCCTCCCCGCATGATGCCTGCGTCTGCCCCTCCTCCAGACCCCAAGCGAGGAGAACAAGCGCTTCAGGTTGCCCCAGTGGGCGCGTCCTCCTTTTCCGAGGCCTCCCCTGATCATTCAGAGGAGCCCCCTCGAAAGAGGAAATGTAAGAGGAAGCATGTTGACTCCCCTGAGTCTGTCACTTCGGATACAGACTTAGAGGATTCGGAAGGGTCCCAGAGGTCCCCCTCTGAAGATGTCTCCTTCTCAGACATCCTTGAGATGCTTAGGCAGAGGGGGAATTGGACTACCCTTAATCCTTCTGAGGATGAGTCGGTATATCTGGATGCGTTTGGTTCTCGCCCCTCCACCTCCTGGGTGTCTCCGCCTTTCGATCCACTGATGGCAGTGGTGGCTCGAAAGGCGTGGTCAGCCCCAGACACAGTGGAACCAACTCCCAGAAGGCCCACGAAATTCATCGCAGCACCACAAGACAATTTTTGACAAAGGGTGTCCCTGTTGATGCTATGGTGGTAGCAGCAGCCACGAAAAAGGAGTTGGCTGAGACTTCTTTGTCTGTCCATCCCCCTAATAAGGAGTCTAGGACGATGGACAGATACGGGAAGTGGATGCTTTCCTCCGCGACCTTTTCCATGCGGTCGCTGAACTATTTGTGCCATTTTACACGCCTTCAAAGGGATCTCCTTAAGGAGCCAGGAGATACCCTTCAAGATCCATCAGCTGCGGGAGCCCAGGATAGGATTACCTCCCAGTTGGCGACTCTTAATTCGATAGTGAACTCCTCCATGCGGCTCATTTCTTATGCAGCCGATGGGGCGAGTAGAGCTGCAGGCACAGGTGTGGCCTTGAGAAGGCACGCTTGGATGCGGTTATTTAACTTTGCGGACCCCTTTAAGGCATCTTTCATCAATACCCTTTTTGATGGTTCTGCTCTTTGTGGACCACAGGTGAAGGATACCATTACCAGGTGTGAGCAGGAAGGCAAGACTCTCTGCTGTGGGAGTTTTTCCACTCCTTCTAGACCATACCCCAAAGGTCAGAAAAGTGGCAAAATGTGGTTCCGGAAACCCCAGGGAGCCGTGCTTGACACACGTGGTGAGTTTCCCTCCAGGGGCAGAGATGGGAACAATAGACGCCACCCTCTAGGCAGAGAGGGCCCACAAAATCAGGGCAGCAGAGATTCCTTCTCTGACGAGCCCTTCCAGCATCCCTGAGGGGCTGCCTGCCTTCGGAGGCAGTCGTGGGAAGATTATCGCCGTACCCAAAAGCCTGGCAAGACATAACTCAAGACAGATGGGTACAGTCTATCATATCCGGAGGTTACAGAATTCCCTTCGTTCATACCCCCTTAAGGTCAAACAAATCCCTTCCAGATGTTCCACCCAGTCTAAGGGAGCAAGCAGTCCAAGAGATCTCAAAACTGCTACAAAAAAGAGCCATCAGAGTCCCAGCAGACCAGCAAGGATCTGGAAGTTACTCAAGGTTCTTTTTGGTACCAAAAAAGACAGGGGACTGAAGACCCATTTTGGATCTCAGCAGACTAAACGGGTCTGTACAAAGAACGAAGTTCCGGATGGTCACGCTTCAGTCCATTCTACCCTTTTTGGGTCAGGGCAATTGGATGTGCTCCATAGATCTTCAAGATGCGTACTACCATATCAAAATGGAAAGGCGCTCCAGAAGATTCCTCCGCTTCTGGCTGGGAGCTGGTCATTATAAGTTCCGAGCTCTGCCCTTTGGTCTCACCACAGCCCCCAGGGTGTTCACCAAATGTATGGCAGTAGTTGCCTCTCACCTGAGACGGCAAGGATTCCAGGTGTTTCCCTATCTAGACGACTGGCTCCTTACTGCTACCACCAGACATCAGCTGCTACGAGCCAGGAACTACACCATCCAAACTTGCTCCAAGCTAGGTATCGCAATAAATTTCGAAAAGTCTGCATTGTCGCCTTGTCAGTCTATAACCTTTATAGGCACAAGTTTAGGTACAAAAGACACGTCAGCGAGACTTCCGTTACACAGAGTATTAGATATTCGCCGACATATACAGGTGTTAGGATGCAAGAAAATTCAGGCCAGATTCGTCCTAAAGACATTGGCCTCATGGCAGCAGCAGTCATACTAGTCCCCCTGGCTCGTTTTCATACGAGGATTCTTACTGAACCAAAAAACAAAACACTGGTCCCCTGTGTTTTGACACGCTAATGAATAGCAAGGCAAGGAAGCGAAAAATAAAAGTAAAAAACAGATTTAATTGTCCAAAGTTGAGCGCTTTCACTTGCTCGTTGCAAGCTTCATCAGAACTCAGTAAAATTCCATTAACACAGGTTCAGATTTAAATAACTTTTTTGGCGCCAGAATTGCAAGGTTTAAAGTGGTAAACTCAATATGCAACTTACTGTATACATATTACTAACTTATGCCGTGTAATCTGACTGTTACATAATCAATTACCATAGAAATATAGAAGTACTACAGTTCGCAAAATTACAATAGATAAAATCTTAAAACAATATTAATATAATGTGAAAATCTTTATTTCATACAATTAACTTGTAACTAATGGCTGTTTGTCAAGGAATGCATATTTTGAATTTCTTTAAAAACAATATTATATCTTATAGCATTGATTTGATGTGTAAAGTAAGTTAGTCCTGGTGCATTTGAAGTGTCAGTTAATAGTTGCCACTAGGTTTCTTTGTAGGACAGTAGACCTTTGGGGTCTCCCCCTCTAAGATCAAAAGTAATGCTATCAATAATACCAAATTTAAAATTATGTCCATCTCCTTGTTTTTTAATGTCTGTAAAGTGCATTCTTATCGTCTTTGGTCCTAATACTGTATAAATGTGTATATATGCGCTTGTTGAGTTTTCGTTCTGTTTTTCCAATGTAGAACCCAGAACATGCTGCACATTTAGCCAGATAAATCACCCATCTTGTGTTACAATTCCCTTGTTTGAACTTAATATTAGTCTTGTTTAAATTATCTAATATTATATTTCCTTCCTCCAAAATAACGTAACATTGATTACACCTGCCACACTTAGTGTGTCTATCACTTATTTTTTTGGAGATAGTTTGTTCCAGTAACTTTTTAATATTGTACCCCATCTTGTTGACTAATATCGGCTGAGTGCCCAATATTTTGACAAGGTCCTGATCCGCCTGAATAATAATCCAACTGCTAGTCATAATCTTTTTAATCTTACCAGTATGTGGACCAAATTCTAATATACACGCTCTTCCAAAGTCCATATTTGGTAGGTTTTGTCTCTGGCTGTTCTGAATTATGTTATTACTGTTTCTATTATAATAATTGTGACCTAATAAAAAAGTGCATTTCTTACCCCATTCTTTAACAGTACTTGTAATACGTGTCATCATATTGGTGTCGTAGCCCCTTTCACTAAATAGTGGTAATATATGATGCCTCTTCCAACATCTCTACATAAGTAGAGGTAATTCTGATGGCTCGTATAATCTGATCTCTAAAAATGTTGCCAAATAATTTCCTGGGATGCTTGCTTGAAAATTCTAAATAGCTGTTTTTGAAGGTGTTTTTCCTGTATAACTTGGATTTAAAGCATCCTTCACCCTTGGATATATATGTATCTAAATAGGGAAGACCTTCTCTATTACTAGAATAAGTGAACTTGAGATGGTCACTGCTAGAGTTTAAAAAAGTCAAAAATTGGTCAAGTAGCCCTATGCCACCATCCCATAAAATGTAAATGTCATCCAAGTATCGTGAATAGTATTTAATATACTTGTAATCGCATGTAAATAGTTTTGATTCTTCCCAGTCTAACATAACCATATTTGCGTAAATGGGAGCACAAGCTGCTCCCATAGCTACGCCCTTAGACTATCTGAAATACTCCCCTTCATATTCGATGTAATTATGTTCCAGAACTATTGACATGAGATCTATGATTCAACAGATGTTGTCCCAACCTAGTCCACTGTACTTACGAATACTGTTGGCAAAAGCGTTTAATCCACTCTCTTTGGGAATGCATGAGAAAAGATCAATGATATCCACTGTAACAAACAATAAGTCAGCATTCCATAAGTTGACTGGATATTTTCTCAAGAATTCCCATGAGTCTTTGACTAGATGTGGTATTCGTTCATAAATATGTTTGAGAAAATTGTCAACCGCTGTCCCTAATGGAAAAGTCTTAGATCTTACTCCCTGATATAATAGGTCTAAAAGGGGGATTTTCTATACTTTTGTGGACTTTAGGAATACCGACTATAGATGCTAAAATAGGATGTTCTACCTTGAGGAATTCTTAAGTATCTCTAGAAATTCTTTGATCTATGTAGAATTCCTCTATATGTAAATCTATATGTCTATATGCTATGTTTATTTGGTTTAACGAAACTATCACGTAGTTTCCTGAATTATGTAATAAATCATGGATAACAGTAGCATATTCCATACCATCATATAAAACAATGCCTCCTCCTTTATCGGGTTTCATAACACGGATGTTTGTTATTCCTGAATTCTTGCAAGATCTTGTATTCATCATTGGAAAAATTATAATTTAATTTACACCCATTGATTTGGTTCTGTAACAAATACATTTGCCTAGACACTGTTTTATCGTATACAGAAACAATGGGGTGCATAGGAGGCATAAAATAGCTCTTCTTTTTTTAATATTTTTTGTTCACAAGAATTTGTAGATCTACCTTCTGTATTGTTAAACAAAATAGCTAAATTAAGTTTTCTAATATATTTTTTAAACTCTTTAAGGGTGTCAAGTTTGGGCTTTGTAGTAGGTATAAATTTCATCCCTTTAGAAAATAGTGTGAAATATCTATCGAAAGATCTGTGTAATTGTATATTTTAAAATTTTGGTAAGAATTTACAATACCTTCTCTTGTAATAGATCGCACTGTGAAGTGTGTAACGTCATATCCAAGGACCTTTGACCTTTGAGTGTCTGACATTCCTTTTCTAATTTTTGACATACTTCCGTAGTATTCCTTGTTTTATCTAATAGTTTCTATCTCAAATCTCTCCAGCTGCCCTTCTAGTGCTGGGGTCTGTGATACTGTATGTTTGACTCTGTGTTTCCTTTCCCACTCTTTGTCCCTTTGAGGTCTCCTGTTGCCTCCCTGATCCAAAAAATGACTTACTTTATTGTCCTGTAGTATTTCATCATAATTGTCTTTATCATGTCTATACTTTGAAGTGTTCTTACTGTTGTATTTACTATAATGGATGTTGGAATGTGTGTCTGTGTGGTTCCCCCATTTATAAACCATAATCTGAAGTAGTTAACTTCATTTGTACATCAACCAACCTATGGGTTATTGGATCTGCATCGGATCCGAGCCGGCAGTTTCCAACAGCTAAGATCTGAGCTCCAAGCTCCTCCCCCTTACCTCCCTGCCATCCCTTCCTGACCTCAGATCTAGTTTGCCGCGGTTACTACCAGCAGCTTGATCTCGAGCTTCCGGGCTTTCGACTATACAGTCTGTGAGAAAATCCTTCTTTTTCTATAAAAGTTGCATTTTTGAGTGAGTTGGTGTTGATTTGTTTACCCTTAGTTTGTTTTTGGTGTAATTGTTAGCCTTTCCTCCCGTTTCTCGTCAGCGTTAGGGTGTGTGTGGTTTTGGGGCCTAGTGTGTGTTTTCAGTTGGGATGTCTGAGGCCACCAAAACTTTCTTTTCTGTGTACCGAGTGTGGCCATAAGCTTTCCCCGGCTGATAGCCACATTCTGTGCGTGATGTGCCTTGGGGTTGAACACCTGTCTTCTGGCTGCTCTATATGTGCAGCGTTCAACCCCAGGGCTATCGGGGACCAGAGGTCGAAGCTGATTCTGGCGGGACTCCTGCCCCCGGACTCTGCTCCATCCTGTGGCCCCTCCGTGGCTCCTGCCGCAGCTGCGCCGACGGATGCTTCCCTTCCTCTGGTCGGGACTCAACCTCCCACCTTGGGCCAGGAGGATAGGGAAGCCAGGAGGGAGAAGTGCCATGAAAAACACAAGCGGCGGGCCGAGGCTTCCGCTTCAGCCCCACCAGCCAAGCAAGTTTCTCCCCCTGGGACGTCCGGACCTTCTCCTTCCTGGCTCCGTTCCCCCAGCTTTTTGCCGGGGCCGGCGGAGGATGAGGCCTTTCTCCTTCGAGGTCATCGAGGCGGCACTCCCGTCCCGGTGGCCTCTTCCTGATCTACAAGAAGCCTAACAGATGCAGACTTGGACCGGATGATGAGAAGGTTCCTCCAGGCCCAGCTGCAGATGGGAGTGCTCCTGCCCCCCCCCCCCTCCAGCTCAACCCCTTTTTTCGCCCCGATTGCTCCTTCCCCGGCCTGCTTTCCGGGTCTATGGAGCCGAGTAACGTTGGAGCTGGGGGAATGTCGGCGCCAATGGAGTCTGGTACTTTGTTGCAGACAGCGCCCTCGAGCCTGTCGGGTCCCTTTTTTTCGGATCCAGGTTTTCTGAGTCGAGAGTTGAGCTTCAGATCCGAGGTGGTCAGTATGCCTTTGGCTCAGAGTAGGTAGGAGTGTACTGGCCCTTCGGATCCGATCGCTTCGGCCCCGGTCTGCTCTCGGATCCTAGAGAGAGTAGCTCTCCTTCGGCATTCGACGTAGTGGAGAGGGCTCTGTCGAGGGATTCCAGGCCCCCAGCCTTAGCTACCGCTCCACCCTGCACTCCCTCGCAGACTGCTCCTACTTCCATCTCCCAGTCCCAGGGACAGCCTGCTCAGACGCCCCAGGTCGTTCCCTTATTGGAACAAGATGTGATTGGTGGGGCCTTCTCGGACAGCCCCCCCGAGGAGGTTCCTCACAAACGCAAGTGCAAAAGGAGGCACTTGGACTCTCCTGAGTCCTTAACAGAGGACACGGATTTGGAGGAAGGGGAAGGTTCCCCAAGATCACCCCCGAAGACGTCTCATTTGGAGACATGGAGATGCTCAGGATCAGGGGGGGGAGGGTGGTCTGCCCCAAAGCCTACCTTGGACGAGTCCATGTTCCTGGAGGCGTTTGAAGCAGGCCAGTCTACCTCTTGGGTGTCCCCTCCGGCCGATCCCCTGGTAGATCTGATCACTACCAGGGCATGGAAGGAGCCGGACACTGTGGCGCCCGTCCCTAAGAGACCTGACAGAATTCTCAGCCTGCCTTCGGACAGGTCTCATTGGAGCAAGGGAACCCCTGTAGATGCCATGTTGGTGGCGGCGGCCATCAAAAGGGAACTGGCCCAAGAGAGTCCCTCGGTCCATCCCCCTGACAAGGAGTCTCGGGCGATGGACTGTTTGGGGAAGCGGATGTTTGCTTCAGCCACCTTCTCCATAAGGTCGCTGAACTACATGGCACATGTCATACGGCTCCAGCGGGATCTTGTCAAAGAATACGCCGGGTCGTCCCCAGAGTCCATGTCGGCAGAGGACAAACAGGTGTACTCTACCTGAATGGCCACTCTCGGGTCGATTTCTAATACCTCTATGTGGCTGATATCCCATGCTATGGAAGAGCATGGTATGCTAGAGCTAGCGGAGCGGGCATCGTACTAAGGCGATAGGCCTGGCTCTGCCACTGTGATTTCGTGGAACCCTTCAAGGCGTCATTCGCTAATGCTCCGTTTGATGGTTCTGCCCTCTTTGGCAAGACCATATGCGACACCTTGGTCGGAGTCCGCTTCTCGGCTCCCCAGAGGTCCTTCTCTAAGAACCAAAAGGGACAGAAGAAGATGTGGTTCCGAAAGTCTCAGCAATCCCGTTTTGCTTTGGACTCCCCGTCCTTCAGAGGAAGAGGACAGGGTGGACGCTGCCCTAGAGGCAGAGGGGGCCCGAAGAACTTTGGGTCCAGAGAACCTTTCTCTGATCGGCCCACGCAGCAACCCTGAGGGGTTACCCGACTGCTCCACTCTGGAGGCAGTCGGGGGGGGGGGTTTCTCGAAGCACCTAGCCACTTGGGAGTCCATCACGACAGACCGCTGGGTGCTTTGGATCATATCCAGAGGCTACGAGATCCCGTTTCTCCATCCCCCTCTCAGACCCAGGTATCTCCCCGATGTCCCACCCTATCAGAGGGAGGCCGCAGCTGCAGAAATTCAGCAGCTGCTAGAAAAAGGAGCGATCCAGCACATCCCCCAAGACCAGTACGGATTGGGCTTTTACTCCAGGTTCTTCTTGGTGCCAAAAAGGGGACTTGAGACCAATCCTCGACTTATCCTTCTTGAACCTGGCAATAGCCAAAGAAAAGTTCCGGATGGTCACTCTTCAATCCATTCTCTCCCTCTTGCAGGAGAACGACTGGATGTGCTCCATAGACCTCAAGGATGCGTACTACCATATCTTAATGGACAGACTATCCAGGAGGTTTCTCCACTTCAGGCTAGGAGCCAGCCGTTACCAATTCAGGGTCCTCCCCTTTGGTTTCACCACGGCCCCCAGGGTGTTCAAGGTGTTAGCAGTGGTAGCGGCCCACCTGAGACTCCAGGGAATTCAGGTCTTTCCATACCTGGACGACTGGCTCCTGACTGCCTCCACAAGGTATCTACCCTGCACAGCCAGGAATTTCTTCCTTCGCCTAGCTCCCCGGCTGGGGATCACAATACACGCTGGGAAATCCTCCCTACTCCCGACTCAGGTCATAGACTTTATCGGAGCCAGGTTGGACACAAACCAGCTCTTAGCTTTCTTAACTCCAGACCGGATACGATCCCCAAGACTTCATGTGCAAGCCATTCTTCATTGTCCGACCCCTCCAACGGAACTGGTCCCGAGGGCCCTAGGTTCGATGGCGGCTACCATCAGTCGCCTTCCCATGGCGCGCCTAAATATGAGAATTCTGCAATGGACCCTCCAAGTCCAATGGTCCTTCCTATTTTTTCCCCTGAGCCATCCTGTCCCTCAGCAGGGTTTGCAGGAGTGCCCTCTTATGGTGGTTCCAGTCTCCGAACCTCCAAAAGGGGCGCCCCTTCTCTGTCCCTTCCCCTAGCCACGGTGACCACGGACGCTTCTCGCCTCGGGTGGGGGGGGCATTGCTGCAGCAGGACCATCCAAGGCATGTGGAACCAGTCTGAGACCTCCCTGCATATCAATGTCCTGGAGATGAGGGTGGTGCTGTTAGCGTTACAAGCACTTCAGAGCCTTCTTCCCGTTGGGACTGTTGCGATCCAAACGGACAACATGTCTGTCGTTTGGTATATCAACAAACAAGGGGGAACCAGGTCCTATCCACTTTGTCGAGAGGCCATGAGAGTTTGGGAATGGGCAATTTCCACCAACTGCTTTCTCGTAGCGACGCACATTCCGGGTCGGTCCAACATCCTAGCGGACAGATGAAGTCGCACCATCTTCTCGCTGTACACGTGTTCTCCGAATCCCAAAATAGCAAAGCAGATCTTCTCCAAATGGGGTCAACCTTGTTGCGATCTTTTCGCCTCCCCTTCAAAAACACTGTGTGACACCTACTTCGCTCTAATTCCCCCACCCGGGGAATCGCCAAGAGACGCTCTGGTGCATGCTTGGCCTCCTGGTCTACATTATGCTTACCCGCCTCTTCCCCTAATGCTGAAATTTCTGCAGAAAGCCAGACTGTTGGGGAGCACAATAATTGTCATTGCCCCATTCTGGCCTCGTCAGGCATGGTTCCCTTATCTGTGGTCTTATCTAGTGAATTCTCCCTGGATTCTAGATCCTCTCCCGGATCTAATATCTCATCCCCTGGGCCTACCAACCCCGAACCTGGACAACCTCAAGCTCACAGCTTGGTTGATCCATTTCCACTGTTAGTTCGGACTCCCGGTATCTCTTCCCCGGTCAAAGCGATCCTAGTGGCGGCTCACAAGCAGTCTACTAGAAAAGTTTATCATAGCAAATAGAAACGTTTTTCTATTTGGGCTGAACATCAGAATCTGGATCCTTTCACAGCTCCGTTACCAGCTGTACTGGATTTTCTATCGGGTATTTTCGATAATGGGGCTAGCTCTTCCACAGTCAAAGTACAGTTGGCGGCTCATTACCACGTCAGATGTGATCTTGGTCCTTTGACCTCATCCAGATTATGTAAGGCCTTTTTAAAAGGCACCTTCCTACTAAGGCCTCCGGTGAAGGATGTGATCCCTCCTTGGGATTTATCTCAGGTACTGCAGGCCTTAACAGCTTCTCCCTTTGAACCAAACACGAAGAGGCGAGCCTGCTGCCTCGGTAGATCTCAAATTCTTATCCTGGAAAACGGCTTTCCTAGTCGCTATTACTTAGGCGAAAAGGGTTTCTGAACTTCAAGCTCTTTCTGCCAAGCCTCCGTACTTTACCTTCCACAAGGATAGGGTATCCCTCAGGACCAGTCCCTCTTTTCTTCCCAAAATTGCTTCCGAAACTAACATTAATCAGTCTATTGATTTGCCAGTCTTCTTCCCCAATTACCAAAGTAAGGGTGAATACAAGTTACACTCTTTGGATGTACACAGACAGTTGAGATTTTATTTGCACAGGACAGCCTGTTATAGACGTTCAGATCAGCTGTTTGTGTCCTTTGCTAAATCCAGTTTGGGGAAAGCTGTTTCTAAAGTCACACTATCCAGGTGGATTTCTCAGTGTATTCTCTTGGCTTATGAGAGTTCTGGCAGGCCTGCTCCTCAGGGAGTCCATGCCCATTCAGCTAGGTCTGTTTCTACCTCTGCTGCCTTTCGAGCCAGAGTTTCGTTGAATGACATCTGCTCGGCTGCCACGTGGGCTTCTCACACATTTATAAACCACTATAAGTTAGATCTGGTTTCCAGAGGGAGAGCATCCTTTGGCTCCGCAGTGCTCCGGAACATCCTTCCTTGAGGGCCTCCCAAGATTCAGGTAGCTGGGGTCTTTGTCCCATAGGTTGATGCACAAATGAATTTAACTACTTCAGATTAAGAAGTTATGTACTCACCATAACGTTCCATCTGAGTAGGTAATCTTCATTTGTCAGCAACTGTCCCTCCCTCCGTCCTCTGGATGTTCTTGATTTTCCCGCTTCACGGTAGATTGTACCCAATTTACCCTAGATAGGTGGTGATTGCAAGCCTTGCTTTAGGCAAACTCTATCTGAGGTCAGGAAGGGATGGCAGGGAGTTATGGGTAAGGGGGAGGAGCTTGGATCTTAGCTGTTGGAAACTGCCGGCTCGGATCCGATGCGGATCCGATAACCCATAGGTTGCTGACAAATGAAGTTTACCTACTCAGATGGAACGTTATGGTGAGTACATAACTTCTTATTTGGATACTGTTTGATGTCCCTCTGGAATTTATTACTCTTTCTTTGGTTTGCTTTCTTGGTGTTATATTCAGCAATATTGAACTGTTTCTTATATAATCTCTCCCATTGGGGAACACTAGATCTTCTTGTATTATTTTATTAATTTTTTCTACTTCGGACAGCATCTGATTTAACTGTCCATTACATTTAATAAGTAATTTCATGTATTCTATACCAAACTGATCAAGCAGTATTAAATTCAGATTTAATGTTTTCCGTTAATAAAATGCCCATAGGAAACTTAAAAAATCTAAGTCCCATAGGAACAACCTTTGATTCTATGCATTTCATAAGATAAACGTTGTCTAGTTTTAAAGTATTGATGATGTTAAGTTTCTTACCCAAAGAATAAATCATATCTCTGAGGGTACCATGAAATGACATAGAATTACTAGATTTGCAGTCAATATTGTGATGAAAGTCACAGGAGTTGTCCAAAAACCATTGTAAATGGTCTGAATAATGTGATGGTCTCTCCTGTCTCACTTTAGTACGTACTGGTATATGTCCCCCAATGGGAGAGATTATATAAGAAACAGTTCAATATTGCTGAATATAACACCAAGAAAGCACACCAACGAGAGTAATAAATTCCAGAGTGACATCAAACAGTATCAAAATAATATGGTTTATAAATGGGGGAACCACACACACATTCCAACATCCATTATAGTAAATACAACAGTAAGAACACTTCAAAGTATAGACATGATAAAGACAGTTATGATGAAATACTACAGGACAATAAAGTAAGTCATTTTTTGGATCAGGGAAGCAACAGGAGACCTCAAAGGGACAAAGAATGGGAAGGGAAACACGTGGAGTCAAACGTACAGTATCACAGACCCCATCACTAGAAGGGCAGCTAGAGAGATTTGAGATAGAAACTTTATTAGATAAAACAAGGAATATTACAGAAGTATGTCAAAAATTAGAAAAGGAATGTCAGACACTCAAAGGTCAAAGGGCCTTGGATATGACGTTACACACTTCACAGTGCAAATCTATTACGAGAGAAGGTATTGTAAATTCTTACCAAAATTTTAAAATATACAATTACACAGATCTTTCGATAGATATTTTGCACTTTAAACTATTTTCTAAAGGGATGAAATTTATACCTACTACAAAGCCCAAACTTGTTGACCCCCTTAGAGTTTAAAAAATATATTAGAAAACTTAATTTAGCTATTTTGTTTAACAATACAGAAGGTAGATCTACAAATTCTTGTGAACAAAAATATTAAAGAGCTATTTTATGCCTCCTATGCACCCCATTGTTTTTGTATACGATAAGTGTCTAGGCAAATGTATTTTACAGAATCAAATCAATGGATGTAAATTAAATTATAATTTATCCAATGATGAATATAAGATCTTGCAAGAATTCAGGAATAACAAAAACATCAGTGTTATGAAACCCGATAAAGGGGGAGGCATTGTTTTATATGATAGTACGGAATATGCTACTGTTATCCATGATTTATTACATAATTCAGGCAACTACGTGATAGTTTCGTTTAAACGAAATAAACATAGCATATAGACATATAGATTTACATACAGAGGAATTCTACATAGATCAAAGAATTTCTAGAGATACGAATTCCTCAAGGTAGAACATCCTATTTTAGCATCTATAGTCAGTATTCTTTAAGTCCACAAGTATAGAAAATCCCCCTTTTAGACCTATTATATCAGGGAGTTGATCTAAGACTTTCCCATTAGGGACAGCAGTTGACAATTTTATCAAACATTTATGAACGAATACCACATCTTGTCAAGGACTCGTGGGAATTCTTGAGAAAATATCCAGTCAACTTATGGAATGCTGACTTATTGTTTGTTACAGTGGATGTCATTGATCTTTTCTCATGCATTCCCAAAGAGAGTGGATTAAATGCTTTTGCCAACGGTATTCGTAAGTACAGTGGACTAGGTTGGGACAACATCTCTTTAATCATAGATCTCATGTCAATAGTTCTGGAACATAATTGCATCGAATATGAAGGGGAGTATTTCAGACAGTCTAAGGGCGTAGCTATGGGAGCAGCTTGTGCTCCCATTTACACAAATATGGTTGTTAGACTGGGAAGAATCAAAACTATTTACATGTGAATATTACAAGTATATTAAATACTATTCACGATACTTGGATGACATTTTTATGGGATGGTGGCATAGAGCTACTTGACCAATTTTTGACTTTTTTAAACTCGAGCAGTGACCATCTCAAATTCACTTATTCTAGTAATAGAGAAGGTCTTCCCTATTTAGATACATATATATCTAAGGGTGAAGGATGCTTTAAATCCAAGTTATACAGGAAAAACACCTTCTCAAACAGCTATTTAGAATTTTCAAGCAATCATCCCAGGAAGTTATTTAGCAACATTTTTAGAGGTCAGATTATACGAGCCATCAGAATGACCTCTACTTATGTAGAGATGTTGGAAGAGGTATCCTATATTACCACTCTATTTAGTGAAAGGGGCTACGACACCAATATGATGACACATATTACAACAAGTATTGTTAAAGAATGGGGTAAGAAATGCACTTTTTTATTAGGTCACAATTATTATAATAGAAACAGTAATAACATAATTCAGAACAGCCAGAGACAAAACCTACCAAATATGGACTTTGGAAGAGCGTATATATTAGAATTTGGTCCACATACTGGTAAGATTAAAAAGATTGACTAGCAGTTGGAATATTATTCAGGTGGATCAGGACCTTGTCAAAATATTGGGCACTCAACCGATATTCATCAACAAGATGGGGTACAATATTAAAAAGTTACTGGAACGACAAACTATCTCCAAAAAAATAAGTGATAGACACACTACTAAGTGTGGCAGGTGTAATCAATGTTACGTTATTTTGGAGGAAGGAAATGTATTAGATAATTTAAACAAGACTAATAAGTTCAAACAAGGGAATTGTAACACAAGATGGGTGATTTATCTGGCTAAATGTGCAGCATGTTCTGGGTTCTACACTGGAAAAACAGAACGAACACTCAAGCGCATATTTGCACATTTATACAGTATTAGGACCAAAGACGATAAGAATGCACTTTACAGACATATTAAAAAAACATGGAGATGGACATAATTTTAAATTTGGTATTATTGATAGCATTACTTTAGATCTTAGAGGGGGAGACCCCAAAGGTCTACTGTCCTACAAAGAAACCTGGTGGCAACTATTAACTGACGCTTCAAATGCACCAGGACTTTACATGTATCAAATCAATGCTATAAGATATAACAGTATTGTTTTTAAAGAAATTCAAAATATGCATTCCTTGACGGCCATTAGTTACAAGTTAACAATTGTATGAAATAAAGATTTTCACATTATTATATTATTGTTTTATGATTTTTTCTATTGTAATTTTACGAACTGTAGTAGTTTTATAATATTTCTATGGTAATTGATTATGTATGTAACAGTCAGATTACACGGCGTATGTTTAATATGTATACAGTAAGTTGCATATTGAGTTTGCCACTTTAAACCTTGCAATTCTGGTGCCAAAAAAGTTTAAATCTGAAGCTGTGTTAATGGATTTTTACTGAGTTCTGATGAAGCTCGCAACGAGCGAGTGAAAGCGCTTAACTTTGGACAGTTAAATCTGTTTTTTACTTTTATTTTTCGCTTCCTTGCCTTGTTGTTCATTAGCGTGTCAAGACACAGGGGACCAGCGTTTTGGTTCAGTTTGTATGTTTTAAAACGCTGAGGAAGATATTTTTCCGTTCATTTGAGGATTCTTCAGTGGTTGCTATTCACCCAATGGTCATTTCTAAAACTTCCAATGTCTCACATGATTGATTGCACAGACGAGCCAAGACCAGCTTGCTTGGTGGATGGTTTCCCCGTCAGTACCCCAGGGCAGACCATTTGTTCTTCCTCCTCCAGTAGCCACGGTGACCATGGATGCCTTCCTGATCGGGTGGGGGGGCACTTTCAGGGCAGAACAGTCCAAGGCACATGGCAACCCCACGAGTACCATCTGCATATCAATGTCTTGGAGATGAGAGCTGTGCTTTTAGCATTGCAAACTCTTCAGAACTCTCTTCCCACCAGGACCATTGCAATTCAGATTGTCAGTAGTGTGGTACATCAACAAGCAGGGCGGAACCAAGTCCTACCCCCTATGTCGAGAAGCACTCAGACTCTGGCAATGGGTGATCTCTTCCCAGTGGTTTCTGATAGCAACACACATCCCTGGGAAGTCCAACGATGTTCTTCATCTTCCATTGCTGCAGTCCTGACTATTGGGTATAGTCCGCGTCCAGTCGGCCCGAATACCAGAGTATAAGGCTGACGTCGGTCAGGGCGCATTAGACTGACGTCAGTACGTCAGAGTACTAATGCGCATGACCGACGTCATATCCTCAATCTTTTTTGCCGCATGGTCCGATGCAGAAGCAGTTTTGCGAGTGCAGGTTGGCGTACTGAAATATTTCCGAAACTGGAGTTTCAGACCGAAACAGAGTTGGCTAAGTACCCGTAGGGAACATTTTGGTTTTTTCTTGCCTCAGTATTTTACCGGATGTCAGAAAAAGTGAATAACTGTATTTCTTGTGGGAAACAGATACCTCATAGGGATTATCATACCTTGTGTATACCTTGTTTAGGGCCTGAGCACGACGTTGTTGGTTGCCGCTCTTGTGCTAGGTTTAACAAACGCACTATTAAGAGGAGGTTAGACTGTGCCAGGTTAGTGTTTGGGAAGCGTTGTAATTATAAAATGCCGCCGGATGCTCCGACGCCCTTCTCCAAGAAGCGCAAGGATAAAACAGTGAAGCCTAGGGTTGAGGAACCGCAGTCCCGGACGCCGGTTCTTTAGAAGGCTCAGTGGAGCCGGAGGTTTTGCCAGGAGTTTCCATGGAGTCCCAGGCAGAAACTATACTCTTACAGGATGTGCCTTCTCAGGAGGTAGGCCAGGCTGAGGGGCTTCTCAGGTGACTGTTCTTCCCTCTCTTCCCAAGGTAGTTAGAGCCTCTCCTTCTGTTGCCAAAACTTCTTTGAGAGGTAGGCCTAGTTCAGCTTCAGTGGGGCTTCTCCTAGCATTTCGGTTCTGTACCTAAGAAACATATGCTTAAAATGGCAGAAGATTTGATTACTATGATTAGGGTTCTATGCCCCCTGATAAGAGGCCTAGGGTGGAACCGAGTTTGATAGTTTTGAACAGTGTTCAGAGGCTTCAGAATCTTCTGTGGAAGATATGCAGGAGTATCCTACTTATTCTGATTCTGATGTGGATGATTCCACTCCTACAGCTTCTCCGCCTGAGGATTTCTCATTTTCAGAGACTTTGCATTCCATGAGGGAGCACTTTAAATGGGAAGGCCAGGATTACTCTGATTCCAGGAAAAGGCTTAGGGAGTTCTTGTTTTTACCCCAGCATAGGCCTTTAGCTATTCCTCCTGTGTTGAATGTGGTGGAAGATGTTTTTGCTGAGGCTTGCCTGAACCCTGACTCTTTGCCTCCTGCTCCTGTTAAGCCTGATAGGTATTATAGGGTGCCCGAAGCTCATAAATATTTGTTTAAGAGTCCTAGGGCGGACCCAGAAACTATTTCTCAAGGGCCTAAGGGTGTAAAGGCTTCTGTGGTTAAAAATCCTGTTCCCACTGATAAAGAGGCAAGGGCTTTGGATAGGTGGGGAAAGAAAGTGTATACTTCTTCCACTCTAGCCATGAGAGCTTTGAATTGTCAGTTTCACATGTTAAAATATCAGAATTATCTCCTTTCACAATTGAAATCTAAGGTGGATGCTTTGGCGGAAGGTATTGAGTGTAAAGAGTTGCTGGATTTGGTTCATGTGTCTGAACAAGTGGGTAAGCATTCTTTGCAATGTGGTTTTGATGCTGTACAGGCCTCCTCGAGGGTGGCTGCTACCAGTTCTGTTCTTCGCAGGCATGCCTGGTTGAAGGATCAGAATTTAGCTGAGCATGTTAAGACAAGGATTTTGGATGCTCCTTTACAGTCTGATGTGTTTGGTTCGCCTGTGGAAGCAGTTTTAAAGAAAATGGAGGACAAAGCTAAGTCTATGCAAACTGTTAAAGATTTTTTGCAGGTGCAGCCACCGGGTTTAGTAGAAATTGGCCTGCTAAGGGGTGGACATATCCTGCTTATGATTCTCAGTCTAGGGGTAGGTCTAGACGTGGTAGGGGCAGGGCTCAAGGTTCTTTTAGGCCTAGAACAGGGAGTTCACCTGCTCAGACTTCTGGTGAGGGCAGGGGTCAGTCCTTTCGTAAACAGACCCAATGACCTGTCTTTTCAGCTGCCAGCAGATTCACGTTTGGCAGCTCCTTTGGGAGGAAGACTGTCTCTTTTCAAAGAAAATTGGGATTTAATTACTCAAGACAAATGGGTGTTGGATATCATTCACCACGGTTACAGATTTTATTTCCATACAATGCCCCTTTCAAAGGCATGCCAGACGTTCCTCCTCCACAAAGAAAAGAGGCTCACAAGCAAGTTTCTCAGTTACTTCACATAGGGGCCATTCAGCCAGTCCCTGTATCAGAAAGGGGCCTAGGATTTTATTCTCGCCTGTTCCTTGTACCAAAGAAGGGAAACACGTGGAGACCAATTTTGGAGTTATCTATCCTCAACACTTATCTGGACATTCCCAAGTTCAAGATGTTGACGTTACAACAGCTTTTACCTCTGCTGGGCAAAAATCACTGGATGGTAACTTTAGATCTCAAAGAAGCTTACCTTCATGTGCCTATAAGGCTAAGTTGCAGGAAGTATCTGCGGTTTCGAGCTGGAAATTCTCATTATCAGTTCTCTGCATTGCCCTTTGGCTTATCTACTGCGCCCAGAGTGTTCACAAAGGTTCTGGCTCCAGTGATAGCTTACTTCAGGCTTCAAGGAATTCAAATCTATCCTTACTTGGACGACTGCCTGATTCTGGCTCAAGAAAAGGAAGTTCTTCTACAGCACCTGGAATATGTTATCGCAGTGCTAAGATGCCTAGGGTATTCTGTGAACGAAATAAAGTCCAGTCTAGTACCTTCTCAAGACATGTGCTTTCTGGGTGTGAGACTGAATACAGCAGCCCAGATGGCCTTTTTAACCCCGGACAAACAAAAGTCTGTCACTTTACTTCCATCAACTATCTCATCAGTCCGTGCTGACTGCAAGGACAGTCCTTCAAGCATTAGGGTTCATGGCATCTTGTATTCTGGTGCTTCCCAATGCCAAACTGCATATGAGGAAGTTACAATGGTATCTCAAAAGTGTATGGACACAGCACTGCCAGGATTTGGACACTGTCATTCAAATAATACCTTGCCTTCAAAAAGAATTCTTGTGGTGGGCTCAGGAATGTCACCTAAACAAGGGACTCTCTGTGACCCGGCCAGAGGCAAGTCAGATCTTAACGACAGATGCCTCGGACATTGCTTGGGGAGCTCATCTAAATGGAAAGTGGATACAAGACAAGTGGCCTGCCAGACTACAGCATCTACATATCAACATGAAAGAGATGTTAGCAGTCCAGTTTGCATTAATGGCTTTCAAGGAGTTACTTCTTCCAGGGCAGGTGTTGATTCTAACAGACAACACAACTGTCATGTGGTACATCAACAAGCAAGGGGAACACATTCATATCCTCTATGCAGGCAAGCAATGATTTTATGGGAGACTGCTAAGCCTGCAACTAACTCTTCAGGCAAGGTTTCTGCCAGGAGCACAGAACTCCTTAGCAGATGTGTTAAGCAGACAAATCATGGATCCCACGAGTGGAAACTGGATCTTCATGTATTTCAGAAACTGACAGTGTCATGGGGAACTCCAGACATAGATCTGTTCGCTTCTCCACTAAACCACCAGCTGCCAAAGTATTGCACAAAGGGGTTTCATCACACGGCTTGGAAAGTGGATGCTCTGTCTTTCAGTTGGAAAACCTTCATGTGTATGCCTTTCCACCTCTACCTCTTCTTCCAAAGGTACTGTTAAAGGTCAGACAAGACAGGCCAAGGATGATTTTGATAGCTCCAGATTGGCCTCGGCAACACTGGTACCCTCTACGGAGTCTGGTAAAGAAGCCTCCATGGCCTTTACCTCTGATTCCTCATCTGTTATCTCAGAAGGACGGTCATCTGCTCAATGTCAAGCTACACTCTCTTCATCTAACAGCTTGGCATATTCTGTGTTGAAACACAGCAGGTCTCAACTTCCTCAACAAGTTTTAAATGTGATTATGGAAGCTAGAAGACCTAGTACAAGGAAAGTGTATGCAGACAAATGGAAGAGATTTTTATTTTGGTGTACAGCAAAGAATTTGGAGATTTCTGAGCCTAATTTGAGTGTGGCTCTTCAATATCTTACTGAATTATTGGACAAAGGTTTGTCCTTCTCTTCCATAAAGATTCATGCTGCAGCAATTTCAGCTCACTATGATTGTGACCCACCTTTGTTTTCGCATCCTTTGTTCAAGCAGTTTCTTAGAGGGGCAAAGAATATAAGACCCCCACGTAGAGCTCCTACTCCTGCTTGGGATCTCAATTTTGTGTTGGAAAAACTTACTCTACAACCTTTTGAGCCTGCAGCTACTGCTGAATTGAAATACTTGTCATGGAAGACTGCTTTTCTGTTGGCTATTACTTCTGCAAGAAGGGTGTCTGAGTTGCAGGCCCTTATGGCAGTAGAGCCCTTTTGATTTTCCATAAGGATAGGGTATCATTACGCACTAATCCTTCTTTTATGCCTAAGGTGGTTTCTAGTGTGGCTTTAAACCAAACTATTCATTTGCCTACGTTTTGCAGACCCTCAAAATAAAGGGGAAAAGATTTTGCACACTTTAGATGTACACAGGCAATTGCGCTATTATTTAAGCAGGACTAAGGATTTTAGGCAGTCACAGCAGAAGTTTGCTTCATATGCTTTGAGAACTCAGGGCAAGCCTGTGTCAAAACAAACTATTTCTAGGTGGATTGGCTTTTGCATTTTGTTATTCCCATCATGGCAAGGAGATTCCAGCTGGGATTAGGCCTCATTCCACTAGGGCTACTGCCACTTCAACAGCATTTCTAAGGGGTGGCAACTAAGGATATTTTGGAAGCAGCTACTTGGAGTTCAGTGCATACTTTCTCTAAGCATTATCACCTTCCTATCTACTCTAAGTCTAGGGCTGGTTTTGCCACAGCTGTTTTGCAAGGCATGTTGTCAGCTCCTACTTTATAATTTGCCAGCCTCCCTTACCTCTGCTTTGGGATTCTACCCAATAGTCAGGACTGCAGCAATGGAAGATGAAGAACATAGTACAGTTTTGTACCTACCATAAATGTAGATGTTCGAGGATTCCATTGCTGCAGTCCAATTTTCCCTCCCTCCTTCCCCTCTGTATTTAGGGGTGGTTGTGTAGGTGAGTTTACATGCTTATATGTTTGTATATATTGTTGTATATATTGTACATGTTTTTGGTGCAGGTTTTTTGGGACTTGTCTTTTTAGGGTCTTCTGACATCTGGGGCAAGAAAAGACTGAGGATATGACGTCGGTCATGCGATTAGTACTCTGACGCACTGACGCCAGTCTACGCGCCTGACCGACGTCAGCCTTATACTCTGGTATTCGGGCCGACTGGACGCGGACTATACCCAATAGTCAGGACTGCAGCAATGGAATCCTCGAACATCTACATTTATGGTAGGTACAAAACTGTACTTTATAGCGGACAGGCTGAGCAGAGCAATTCTCATGCCCCACAAGTGGTCTCTCAATCAGACAGTGGCGGACCAAATCTTCCTCAAATGGGGTCAGCCTTGCGACCTTTTCGCCACCCCCTTCAACAGCAAGTGACAGTTTATTTCTCTCCTCCCTCTTCCCGGATACCCTCCCAGAGACGCTCTAATCCATGATTGGCCTCAGGGACGACTTTATGCATTCCCTCCATTTTCCCTGATTCCCAAACTAATACAGAAAGCTACCGCGCTGCGATGCAAGATTATTCTCATTGCCCCCTGCTGGCCTCGACAAATTTGGTTTCCATTCCTGCATCATCATCTCCTGGAGCAACCCTGGACCCAGTACCAGACCACCTGATTCATCAGTCGGGCGGGGTGCACCAATCCCTGCATTCTCTCAACCTCACTGCTTGGTTGCTCCACTTCCAACCTTAGCCAGGCTTCCGGACATTTCCCAATCGGTGCGTGAAATCATCTTATCTTCGCACAAATCTACCACCAGAAAAACTTAGGCTAGTAAGTGGAAACGTTTCTTTTGCTGGGCAGAGTCTAAAAACATAGATCCCTTTTCAGCCCTGGTCCACCACGTTTTAGATTTCTTAGCGGAACTTTTTCAGGCTGGGTCCTCTTCTGCCACCATTAGAGTTCAGTTAGCCGCAATTTCAAATTTTCATGCAGGCCTATCTGAAACTAGTATGTCCCATAAGCTTTGCAAAGCTTTTCTCAAAGGGACTACTTTGCTCAGGCCCCCAGTGAGAGATCCCCCGCCTCCGTGGGATCTTAATTTGATCTTAGCTTCCCTAATATTGCCCCCCTTTGAACCTGCAGCTTCATGTTCCTTAAAGTTTCTTTCTTGGAAAACCCTTTCTTGTGGCAATTACCTCAGCCAGAAGAGATGTTCTTCATTCCACATTGCTGCAGTCCTAACTATTGGGTAGTCCGCTGTCCAGTCGGCCCGAATACCAAAGTATATGGCTGACGTCGGTCAGGGCGCATTAGACTGACGTCAGTACGTCAGGGTACTAATGCACATGACCGACGTCATATCCTCAGTCTTTTTTGCCGCATGGTCCGATGCAGAAGCAGTTTTGCGAGTGCAGGTTGGCGTTCTGAAAGTTTCTGAAGTCAGAGTTTCAGACCGAATCAAAGTTGGTAAGTACTCGCTGGGGAATATTTTGTTTTTCTTGCCTCAGTATTTAACGGATGTCAGAAAAGTGAATAACTGTATTTCTTGTGGGAAACAGATACCTCATAGGATTACCATACTTTGTGTATACCTTGTTTAGGGCCTGAGCACGACGTTGTTGGCTGCCGCTCTTGTGCTAGGTTTAACAAACGCACTATTAAGAGAAGGTTAGACTGTGCCAGGTTAGTTTTTGGAAGCGTTGTAATTATAAATGCCGGATGCTCCATGCCCGCTCGCCAAAAGCGCAAGGACAAAGCAGCAAAGTTTAGAGTGGAAGAACAGACAGTCCCGACGCCGGTTCTTTGGAAGGCTCAGTGGAGCCGGAGGTTCTGCCAGGAGTTTCTTTGGAGTCTCAGGGAGAGACTTTACTGTTACAGGATGTGTCCTCTCAGGAAGTAGGCCAGGCTGAAGGGGCTTCTCAGGTGGCTGTTCTTCCTCTCTTCCTAAGGTGATTAGGGCCTCCCTTCTGTTTCCAAGGCTTCTTTAAGAGGCAGGCCTAGTTTAGCTTCAGTGGGGTTTCTCCTAGTGTTTCAGGGTCTTTGCCTAAGAAGCATATGCTTAAAATGGCAGAGGATTTGATTACTATGATTAGAGGTTCTATGCCCCCTCCTGATAAGAGGCCTAGGGTGGAACCTGAGTTTGAGAGTTTTGAGCAATGTTCGAGGCTTCTGAGTCTTCGGCTGAAGACTTGCAGGAGTATCCTCCTTATTCTGATTCTGATGTGGATGATTCTACTCCTTCAGCTTCGCCTCCTGAGGATTTTTCATTTTCAGAGACTCTGCATTCCATGAGGGAGCATTTTAAATGGGAAGGTCAAGATTTCTCTGATTCCAGGAAGAGGCTTAGGGAATTCTTGTTTTACCCCAGCATAGGCCTTTAGCTATACCTCCTGTTCTGAATGTGGTAGAAGATGTTTTTGCAGAGGCTTCCTGAATCCTGATTCTTTGCCTCCTGCCCCAGTTAAACCGGATAGGTACTATAGGGTGCCTGAAGCCCATAAGTATCTTTTAAGAGTCCTAGGGCAGACCCGAAACGGTCTCTCAGGGGCCTAAAGGTGTGAAGGCTTCTGTTGTTAAAAATCCTGTTCCTCCTGATAAAGAGGCAAGGGCTTTGGATAGATGGGGAAAGAAAGTGTATACTTCTTCCACTTTAGCCATGAGGGCGTTGAATTGTCAGTTTCACATGTTAAAATATCAGAATTATCTCCTTTCACAATTGAAGTCTAAGGTGGATGCTCTGGCTGAAGGTATTGAGTGTAAAGAGTTGCAGGATTTAGTTCATGTGTCTGAACAGGTGGGTAAGCATTCCTTGCAGTGTGGATGTTCTTCATTCCACATTGCTGCAGTCCTAACTATTGGGTAGTCCGCTGTCCAGTCGGCCCGAATACCAAAGTATATGGCTGACGTCGGTCAGGGCGCATTAGACTGACGTCAGTACGTCAGGGTACTAATGCGCATGACCGACGTCATATCCTCAGTCTTTTTTGCCGCATGGTCCGATGCAGAAGCAATTTTGGCGAGTGCAGGTTGGCGTTCTGAAAGTTTCTGAAGCCAGAGTTTCAGACCAATCAAAGTTGGCTAAGTACCCGCTGGAATATTTTGGTTTTTCTTGCCTCAGTATTTAACCGGATGTCAGAAAAAGTGAATAACTGTATTTCTTGTGGGAAACAGATACCTCATAGGGATTACCATACTTTGTGTATACCTTGTTTAGGGCCTGAGCACGTTGTTGGATGCCGCTCTTGTGCTAGATTTAAAACGCACTATTAAGAGAAGGTTAGACTGTGCCAGGTTAGTGTTTGGGAAGCGTTGTAATTATAAAATGCCGGATGCTCTGACGCTTCGCTAAAAACGCAAGGACAAAACAGCAAAGCCTAGTGGAGGAACCGACAGTCCCAGACGCCGGTTCTTTAGAGGGCTCAGTGGAGCCGGAGGTTTTGCCAGGTGTTTCTTTGGAGTCTCAGGGAGAGACTTTACTGTTACAGGATGTATCCTCTCAGGAAGTAGGCCAGGCTGAGGGGCTTCTCAGGTGGCTGTTCTTCCTCTCTTCCTAAGGTGGTCAGAGCCTCCCTTCTGTTTCCAAGGCTTCTTTGAGGGCAGGCCGAGTTTTGCTTCAGTGGGGTTTCTCCTAGTACTTCAGGGTCTTTGCCTAAGAAACATATGCTTAAAATGGCAGATGATTTGATTACTATGATAAGGGGTTCTATGCCCTCCTGATAAGAGGCCTAGGGTGGAATCTGAGTTTGAGAGTTTTGAGCAATGCTCGAGGCTTCTGAGTCTTCTGAAGACTTGCAGGAGTACCCTCCTTATTCTGATTCTGATGTGGATGATTCTACTCCTTCAGCTTCCCTCCTGAGGATTTTTCATTTTCAGAGACTCTGCATTCCATGAGGGAGCATTTTAAATGGGAAGGTCAAGATTTCTCTGATTCCAGGAAAAGGCTTAGGGAATTCTGTTTTTACCCCAGCACAGGCCTTTAGCTATACCTCCTGTTTTGAATGTGGTGGAAGATGTTTTTGCAGAGGCTTCCTGAATGATTCTTTGCCTCCTGCCCCAGTTAAACCGGATAGGTATTATAGGGTGCCTGAAGCTCATAAGTATCTTTTAGAGTCCTAGGGCAGACCCGAAACTGTCTCTCAGGGGCCTAAAGGTGTGAAGGCCTCAGTTGTTAAAAATCCTGTCCCTCCTGATAAAGAGGCAAGGGCTTTGGATAGATGGGGAAAGAAAGTGTATACTTCTTCCACTTTAGCCATGAGGGCGTTGAATTGTCAGTTTCACATGTTAAAATATCAGAATTATCTTCTTTCACAGTTGAAATCTAAGGTGGATGCTCTGGCGGAAGGTATTGAGTGTAAAGAGTTGCAGGATTTAGTTCATGTGTCTGAACAAACATTCCTTGCAATGTGGTTTTGATGCTGTGCAGGCCTCCTCCAGGGTGGCTGCCACTGGTTCTGTTCTTCGTAGGCACGCCTGGTTGAGAGATCAGAACTTAGCTGAGCATGTTAAGACAAGGATTTTGGATGCTCCTTTACAGTCTGATGTGTTGTTTGGTTCGCCTGTGGAAGCAGTTTTAAAGAAGATGGAGGACAAGGCTAAGTCTATGCAAACTGTTAAGGATTTTTTGCAGGTGCAGCCCAAGTTTAGTAGAAATTGGCCTGCTAAGGGATGGACTTATCCTGCTTATGATTCCCAGTCTAGGGTAGGTCTAGACGTGGTAGGGGCAGAGCTCAAGGTGCTTTTAGGCCTAGGACAGGAGTTCACCTGCTCAGACTTCTGGTGAGGGCAGGGGTCAGTCCTTTCTAAGCAGACCCAATGACCTGCCTTTTCAGCTGCCAGTACCTTCGCCTGGCGGCACCTCTAGGAGGAAGACTGTCTCTTTTCAAAGAAAATTGGGATTTAATTACCCAAGACAAATGGGTTCTGGATATCATTCACCACGGTTACAGGTTTTATTTCCATACCTTGCCTCCTTTCAAAGGCATGCCAGACATTCCTCCTCTACAAAGACAAGAGGCTCACAAGCAAATTTCTCAGTTACTCCAAATAGGGGCCATTCAGCCGGTTCCTGTGCCAGAAAGGGGCCTAGGATTTTATTCTCGCCTGTTCCTAGTACCGAAGAAGGGGAACACGTGGAGACCAATTTTGGATTCATCTATCCTCAACACTTATCTGGACATTCCCAAGTTCAAAATGTTGACGTTACAACAGCTTTTACCTCTGCTGGGCAAGGATCACTGGATGGTAACTTTAGATCTCAAGGAAGCTTACCTTCATGTGCCTATAAGACTAAGTTGCTTGGGGAGCTCATCTAAATGGAAATTGGATACAAGACAAGTGGCCTGCCAGACTACAGCATCTACATATCAACATGAAGGAGATGTTAGCAGTCCAATTTGCATTAATGGCTTTCAAGGAGTTACTTCTTCCAGGGCAGGTGTTGATTCTAACAGACAACACAACTGTCATGTGGTACATCAACAAACAAGGGGGAACACATTCTTACCCATTGTGCAGGCAAGCAATGATTTTATGGGAGACTGCTAAGCTTGCAACTAACTCTTCAGGCAAGGTTTCTGCCGAGCACAGAACTCCTTAGCAGATGTGTTAAGCAGAATAATCATGGATCCGCACTAGTGGAAACTGGATCTTCATGTATATCAAAAGTTGACAGTGTCCTGGGGAACTCCAGACATAGATCTGTTCGCTTCTCCACTAAACCACCAGCTGCCAAAGTTTTGCACAAAGAGGTTTCATCACACAGCTTGGAAAGTGGATGCTCTTTCTTTCAGTTGGAAAAATCTTCATGTGTATGCTTTCCACCTCTGCCTCTTCTTCCAAAGGTGCTTCTAAACGCCAGACAAGACAAGCCAAGGATGATTTTAATAGCTCCAGATTGGCCTCGCAGCACTGGTACCCATTACTGAGGAGTCTGGTAAAGAAGCCTCCATGGCCTTTACCCTTGATTCCACATCTGTTGTCTCAGAAGGACGGTCGCCTGCTCAATGTCAAGCTTCACTCTCCTTCTAACAGCCTGGCATATTCTGTTTTGAAAGACAGCAGGTCTCAACTTCCTCAACAAGTTTTAAATGTGATTATGGAAGCCAGAAGACCTAGTACAAGGAAAGTGTAAGAAAAATGGAAGAGATTTTTATTTTGGACTGCAGCAAAGAATTTGGAGATTTCAGAGCCTAATTTGAGTGTGGCTCTTCAATATCTTACTGAGTTATTGGACAAAGGTTTGTCTTTCTCTTCCATTAAGATTCATGCTGCAGCAATTTCAGCTCACTATGATTGTGACCCACCATTGTTTTCACATCCTTTGTTCAAGCAATTTCTTAGAGGGGCAAAGAATATAAGACCCCCAAGAGCTCCTACTCCTGCTTGGGATCTCAATTTTGTGTTGGAGAAACTTACTCTACAACCTTTTGAGCCTGCAGCTACTGCTGAACTGAAATACTTGTCATGGAAGACTGCTTTTTGTTGGCCATTACTTCTGCAAGAAGGGTTTCTGAGTTACAGGCCCTTATGGCGGTTGAGCCTTTTTGATTTTCATAAGGATAGGGTATCATTACGCACTAATCCTTCCTTTATGCCTAAAGTGGTTTCTAGTGTGGCTTTAAACCAAACTATTCATTTGCCTACTTTTATGCAGATCCCCAAAATAAAGGGGAAAAGATTTTGCACACTTTAGATGTACACAGGCAATTATGCTATTATTTGAGCAGGACTAAGGATTTTAGGCAGTCTCAGCAGTTGTTTGTTTCTTTTGCTTTGAGTTCTCAGGGCAAGCCTGTGTCAAAACAAACTATTTCTAGGTGGATTGGGTTTTGCATTGCATTTTGTTATTCCCATCATGGCAAGGAGATTCCAG
Organism: Protopterus annectens; assembly: GCF_019279795.1. NCBI lineage: Eukaryota > Metazoa > Chordata > Ceratodontiformes > Protopteridae > Protopterus > Protopterus annectens. The sequence continues at coordinate 1,685,702,264 of NC_056735.1, read as the reverse complement.
CTGGGATTAGGCCTCATTCCACTAGGGCTACTGCCACTTCAACAGCTTTTTAAGGGTGGCAACTAAGGATATTTTGAGGCAGCTACTTGGAGTTCAGTGCATACTTTCTCTAAGCATTACCACCTTCCTCTCTACTCTAAGTCTAGGGCTGGTTTTGCCACAGCTATTTTGCAAGGCATGTTATCAGCTCCTGCTTCCTTATGATTTGCCAGCCTCCCTTACCTCTGCTTTGGGATTCTACCCAATAGTTAGGACTGCAGCAATGTGGAATGAAGAACATAGTACAGTTTTGTACCTACCATAAATGTAGATGTTCGAGGATCCACATTGCTGCAGTCCAATTTACCCTCCCTCCTTCCCTCTGTGTTTAGGGGTGGTTGTGTAGGTGAGGTTATATTCTGCTAATTTTGTATATTTTGTATATATATATATTTTGGTGCAGATATGTTGGGAGTTTTTGGTTTTGGCCTTATCTTTCAGGGTCTTCTGACATCTGGGGCAAGAAAAGACTGAGGATATGACGTCGGTCATGCGATTAGTACCCTGACGCACTGACGTCACGCAATGCCCTGACCGACGTCAGCCATATACTTTGGTATTCGGGCCGACTGGACAGCGGACTACCCAATAGTTAGGACTGCAGCAATGTGGATCCTCAAACATCTACATTTATGGTAGGTACAAAACTGTACTTTTTGATGCTGTGCAGGCCTCCTCGAGGGTGGCTGCCACTGGTTCTGTTCTTCGTAGGCACGCCTGGTTGAGGGATCAGAATTTAGCTGAGCATGTTAAGACAAGGATTTTGGATGCTCCTTTACAGTCTGATGTGTTGTTTGGTTCGCCTGTGGAAGCAGTTTTAAAGAAAATGGAGGACAAGGCTAAGTCTATGCAAACTGTTAAGGATTTTTTGCAGGTGCAGCCTCCGAAGTTTAGTAGAAATTGGCCTACTAAGGGCTGGACATATCCTGCTTATGATTCCCAGTCTAGGGTAGGTCTAGACGTGGTAGGGGCAGAGCTCAAGGTTCTTTTAGGCCCAGAACAGGAGTTCACCTGCTCAGACTTCTGGTGAGGGCAGGGGTCAGTCCTTTTAAACAGACCCAATGACCTGCCTTTTCAGCTGCCAGTACATTCTCGCCTGGCAGCACCTTTGGGAGGAAGGCTGTCTCTTTTCAAAGAAAATTGGGATTTAATTACCCAAGACAAATGGGTTCTGGATATCATTCACCACGGTTACAGGTTTTATTTCCATACCTTGCCTCCTTTCAAAGGCATGCCAGACATTCCTCCTCTACAAAGAAAAGAGGCTCACAAGCAAATTTCTCTGTTGCTCCAAATAGGGGCCATTCAGCCAGTTCCTGTGCCAGAAAGGGGCCTAGGATTTTATTCTCGCCTGTTCCTAGTACCAAGAAGGGGAACACGTGGAGACCAATTTTGGATTTATCTATCCTCAACACTTATCTGACATTCCCAAGTACAAAATGTTGACGTTACAACAGCTTTTACCTCTACTGGGCAAAGATCACTGGATGGTAACTTTAGATCTCAAGGAAGCTTACCTTCATGTGCCTATCAGACTAAGTTGCAGGAAGTATCTGCGCTTTCGAGCTGGAAATTCTCATTATCAGTTCTCTGCATTGCCCTTTGGCTTATCTACTGCCCAGAGTATTCACAAAGGTTCTGGCTCCAGTGATAGCTTATTTCAGACTAAAAGGAATTCAAATCTATCCTTACTTGGACGACTGCCTGATTCTGGCTCAAGAAAAGGAAGACCTTTACAGCATTTGGAATATGTGATAGCAGTGCTAAGATGCCTAGGGTATTCTGTGAACGAAATAAAGTCCAGTCTAGTACCCTCTCAAGACATGTGCTTTCTGGGTGTGAGACTGAATACAGCAGCCCAGATGGCCTTTTAACCCCGGACAAACAGAATCTTTCCAGTTACTTCCATCACCTATCTCTTCAGTCCGGGCTGACTGCAAGGACAGTCCTTCAAGCCTTAGGGTTCATGGCATCTTGTATTCTGGTGCTTCCCAATGCCAAACTGCATATGAGGAAGCTCCAATGGCATCTCAAAACTGTATGGACACAGCACTGCCAGCATTTGGACACTGTCATTCAAATAATACCTTGCATTCAAAAGGAATTTATGTGGTGGGCTCAGGAATGTCACCTAAACAAGGGACTCTCTGTGGCCCGCCAGAGGCGAAGTCAGATCCTAACGACAGATGCCTCAGACATTGCTTGGGGAGCTCATCTAAATGGAAAGTGGATACAAGACAAGTGGCCTGCCAGACTACAGCATCTACATATCAACATGAAAGAGATGTTAGCAGTCCAGTTTGCATTAATGGCTTTCAAGGAGTTACTTCTTCCAGGGCAGGTGTTGATTCTAACAGACAACACAACTGTCATGTGGTACATCAACAAACAAGGGGAACACATTCTTACCCTGTGCAGGCAAGCAATGATTTTATGGGAGACTGCGCCAGCTTGCAACTAACTCTTCAGGCAAGGTTTCTGCCAGGAGCACAGAACTCCTTAGCAGATGTGTTAAGCAGACAAATCATGGATCCCCACGAGTGGAAACTGGATCTTCATGTATTTCAAAATTGACAGTGTCATGGGGAACTCCAGACATAGATCTGTTCGCTTCTCCACTAAACCACCAGCTGCCAAAGTTTTGCACAAAGAGGTTTCATCACACAGCTTGGAAAGTGGATGCTCTTTCTTTCAGTTGGAAAAATCTTCATGTGTATGCCTTTCCACCTCTGCCTCTTCTCCCAAAGGTGCTCCTGAAGGTCAGACAAGACAAGCCAAGGATGATTTTAATAGCTCCAGATTGGCCTCGACACCTTTGGTACCCATTACTGAGGAGTCTGGTAAGGATGCCTCCATGGCCTTTACCTTTGATTCCACACCTGTTGTCTCAGAGGGACGGTCACCTGCTCAATGTCAAGCTACACACTCTTCATCTAACAGCCTGGCATATTCTGTTTTGAAACACAGCAGGTCTCAACTTCCTCAACAAGTTTTAAATGTGATTATGGAAGCCAGAAGACCTAGTACAAGGAAAGTGTACGCAGAAAAATGGAAGAGATTTTTATTTTGGAGTGCAGCAAACAATTTGGAGATTTCTGAGCCTAATTTGAGTGTGGCTCTTCAATATCTTACTGAGTTATTGGACAAAGGTTTGTCTTTCTTCCATTAAGATTCATGCTGCAGCAATTTCAGCTCACTATGATTGTGACCCACCATTGTTTTCATCCTTTGTTCAAGCAATTTCTTAGAGGGGCAAAGAATATAAGACCCCACGAGAGCTCCTACTCCTGCTTGGGATCTCAATTTTGTGTTGGAGAAACTTACTCTACAACCTTTTGAGCTCAAGGCTACTGCTGAATTGAAATACTTGTCATGGAAGACTGCTTTTTGTTGGCCATTACTTCTGCAAGAAGGGTTTCTGAGTTGCAGGCCCTTATGGCGGTAGAGCCTTTTGATTTTTCATAAGGATAGGGTATCATTACGCATTAATCCTTCCTTTATGCCTAAGGTGGTTTCTAGTGTGGCTTTAAACCAAACTATTCATTTGCCTACTTTTTATGCAGATCCCCAAAATAAAGGGGAAAAGATTCTGCACACTTTAGATGTACACAGGCAATTATGCTATTATTTAAGCAGGACTAAGGATTTTAGGCAGTCTCAGCAGTTGTTTGTTTCTTTTGCTTTGAGTTCAAGGGCAACCCTGTGTCAAAACAAACTATTTCTAGGTGGATTGGGTTTTGCATTGCATTTTGTTATTCCCATCATGGCAAGGAGATTCCAGCTGGGATTAGGCCTCATTCCACTAGGGCTACTGCCACTTCTACAGCATTTCTAAGGGGGGGTGGCAACTAAGGATATTTTGGAGGCAGCTACTTGGAGTTCAGTGCATACTTTCTAAGCATTATCACCTTCCTCTCTACTCTAAGTCTAGGGCTGGTTTTGCCACAGCTATTTTGCAAGGCATGTTGTCAGCTCCTGCTTCTTTATGTTTTGCCAGCCTCCCTTACCTCTGCTTTGGGATTCTACCCAATAGTTAGGACTGCAGCAATGTGGAATGAAGAACATAGTACAGTTTTGTACCTACCATAAATGTAGATGTTCGAGGATCCACATTGCAGCAGTCCAATTTACCCTCCCTACTTCACCACTGTGTTTAGGGGTGGTTGTGTAGGTGAGGTTATATTCTGGTAATTTTGTATATATTGTACATATTTTGGTGCAGGTATATTTGGCCTTGTCTTTTAGGGTCTTCTGACATCTGGGGCAAGAAAAGACTGAGGATATGACATTAGTACCCTGACGTACTGACGTCAGTCTAATGCGCCCTGACCGACGTCAGCCATATACTTTGGTATTCGGGCCGACTGGACAGCGGACTACCCAATAGTTAGGACTGCAGCAATGTGGATCCTCGAACATCTACATTTATGGTAGGTACAAAACTGTACTTTTCCGAACTCCAGGCCCTTTGTGTTCGCCCTCCTTATTTAGTTTTCCATAATGACAGAGTTTCGCTCAGGACTAATCCCTCCTTCCTTCCTAAGGTACCTTCTGAGAGTAATCTGAATCCGTCCATTGATCTTCCGGTCGTCTTTCCAAATTATTCCAACAAAGCTGAACATAAATTACATCAGTTGGATGTTCATACAAATACGTTTCTACTTGCATAGGACTAAACAAATTAGAAAATCAGATCAGCTCTTCCTGTCCTATGCTGAAGGTAAACAAGGTCTACCAGTGTCTAAAGTAATTCTATCGAGGTGGTTGACTTCTATTATTACTTTGATTTATCAATTGAGGAACAAACAGCTTCCTGCTAAACCGAAAGGCCACTCCACTAGGGCTTTAGCTACTTCTGTAGCTTTTCAGGCAAGATTACCAATGGAAGCCATTTGTGCGGCAGCTACATGGGCCACTCCCCATACATTTATTTCTCATAAGTTGGATGTGACCTCTAGGAGCAGAGCTGAATTTGGTTCCACTCTGCTGAGAGTCTGTTCCGAAGAGCCACCCAGGACTGAGGTGCTAGAGACGCTGTCCCAGCCAGCAAGAATGAAGGCGAGATAGACAACTTAACATTAAGAAGTTATGTACCTACCATAACGTTCCATGTTAGTTGTCTTCTCGCCTTCTTTCTTGCGTCCCACCCTCCGTCCCCCTATCCTAATAGACCGAGAAGAGTTGCCCTCTGAGTTCTTTAGCTGGCTGGGTCTTATCTGGTTTGTTCCCTCAACCTTTTAGCTCTATAGCTAAACATATGCTGTTAGGACCGGTGTCCTTATATTTGTCTGTAGTTAGGTCTACCAAATGAGATCTGGGGATCTAGCGCCAGGCATTGTGGGATATGGGGAGGCCTCGAGCCAGTAAATAGCTCTTGAGCTTTAGAAGATGGCCGAGTCGGAGCAGAGGATCGGCTCCGAACCCAACCAACAAGAAAGAAGGCGAGAAGACAACTGACATGGAACGTTATTGTAGGTACATAACTTCCTATTTTTGTTAAGACACCCTATTAAAGATGCAGTGCCTCCATGGGATCTTACCCTAGTTCTTCAAGCTCTGACTGGGCCTCCTTTTGAACCCGCGGCTTCAGTCGACTTAAAATATGTATCTTGGAGGACGGTCTTCCTGATTGCCATTACTTTTGCTAGGAGGATATCTGAGCTTCACGTTCTTTGCAGTAAGCCTCCATACATCATCTTTCATAAAGACAGGGTCTCCCTCAGGACTAATCCCTCTTTTCTGCCCAAAGTGGCTTCAGAAGCCAATATCAACCAGTCCATCAATCTACCTGTCTTCTTTCCTAATTACCAAAAACAGAGGAGAATATAAACTTCATTGTCTGGATGTTCACAGACAGTTACGTTTTTACTTGAACAGAACAGAAGATCTTCGAAAATCAGATCAACTTTTTGTTTCTTTTGCTAAATCCTGTTTGGGGAAACCAGTCACTAAAGTAACCTTAGCTAGATGGATTCCCCAATGCATCCTCCTCGCATACTAAAGTTCTGGTCGTCCTGAGCCCCTGAGAGTGCGAGCCCATTCTACCCGATCTATGGCTACTTCTGCTTTTTGGTCAAGGGTTTCTTTGGATGACATTTGCTCGGCAGCTACTTGGGCTTCCTCTCATACCTTTATTACACACTATAAATTGGATTTAATATCCAGAGGACGTACATCTTTTGGCTCCGCAGTGCTCCAGAATATCCTTCCATAAGGGCCTCCCAAGTTTTTGGTAGCTGGGGACTCTGTCCCACAGGTTGCTGATCAAATGAAGTTAACTACTTCAGATAAAGAAGTTATGTACTCACCATAACGTTCCATCCGAGTAGGTAACTTCATTTGTCTCCAACCGACCCTCCCTCCATCCCCCGGACCCTTAGTTCGTTATCAAAGGATCAGGGTACGTCTTTTCCAGATGACATCAGGTGGAATGTATTGTAATCCTTTCCTGAGGGTTAGAGGGAGATGGCAGGGCATTATGGGTAGGGGAGGAGCTTGGAGCTCGGATCTTTTAGCTAGGAAAGCTGCCGACTCGGATCTGATGCCCACAAGTTGCAGACAAATTAAGTTGCCTACTCAGATGGAACATTATGGTGAGTACATAACTTCTTTTTCAAGTCAAGCTCTCCAGTCTGTCTAGCTATCTTTCTCCAGATAACACATGCATAAACAGGTATTTCATGTCCCTTACAAAATCTGACCAATTCTCCCATTCATGCTGTACTGCTACAGTAACCTTAGTATTTCTGTTCATCATTTTCCTTCTGTTCCACCCGTAGTTAACTGTCTTTTTTTTTTTTTATCTTACTCAAAAGTAGGCAGCTTTCTATTTCAAAAAATAAAAAACTTCACAGTAGTAGGGAAAGGCAGTTTAAATTTCATCACTCTTCACACATTCTTTTTACACCAAGTATAGATAATTCTTCAGTGTAACATCAGAATAATTGTGATGAATAAATACTGGGCTTCCCCAATGGTGATAATTTTCTACCGGGATACCACAAATTCCAAATGTTATGTTCCTTGTTCCCACTGGCACTGTAGCCTTCAGGCTGCATGGGTTGTGTCCTGTCCAGGAATCAGCCAGCTAGATTCCAAAAGCTCTGGCTTCTTCCCACATATTCACTCTGACTGCGGATTGGTCAACCCTGTGGAGGCAAATTTTTTCAGCAATTTTGCCACCTCATTAAGAAGCAACTTGGAGGCTTCACAGTAGCAACAGCTGGCTCTCCGCTTCGATTCTGAAAGTCTCCAGTGGGGAACCCTTCTACACAGAATATTGACCTTAACAAAAAAAAAAAAATGCTACATTTAACTAGGCTTTTAGGTGCATTTTCCTTTAAGGGATGTAATATTTTTTTTCTGATATCAAATAATGTCCTGACATTCACTGCTGCAGTATTCATCACATGGGATTCCCTGCCATGGAAGCCCGATGTCTGGCCAGTCTACCAAAGCCTACTGTTATTTTAAGGTACGTTGAACGTCAGCCAAACACTCCTCCCATAGCATAGGGCATAAAGGTGACATTCAAAGTTAACATCCTCAGAATCTCTACCGCCAATCCGAACACTGTTTCTAACCATCAGCTGTTTGCCTATGTCTGTTTCTGCATTTTTGTATTCTGGCGATTACTTCTGTTTGCTGAAGTCCTCATCATTGCAGATAAGTACTCAGTTGGGGATGTTCATCGTGCATACAGCTGCAGTCATAACAGATGGGTTCTCCTGCCGTCAGGCGGGTCCTCGGTCGGCCGAATTCCAAAGTCTAGGTTTGGCGTCAGTTGTCGTCGCTTCTTCCCTGACGTCAGTGCGACAGGGGTATAAAGGAACCAGCCGACGCCATTTTCTTCGGTCTTTCTTGCCGCGTGGTGCCCGAAGCAGAAGCAGTTGGCAAGTGCCGGTCGGCCAGCTCCTGAAATTACGAAAATTTTGAAACCGAAGTAGTCTTGAAAGCTAAGTACCCCGTTGGGGAAACTTTACTTGCCTCAGACCGATGTCAGACAAAGTTAATTGTATTTCATGTGGAAAGCAAATACCGCATAAGGATTTCCATTCCCTCTGTATACCTTGTTTAGGCCCAGACCACGACGTCTCGGTCTGTTGCTTTTGTGCTACATTCAACAAACGCACCATTAAGCGTTGGGAGGAGTTCGCCCAGCATTATTTTGGAAAAACATTTAACTATATTATGTCGTCGGATACTCCGACTCCAGTTCTGTCTAAAAACCGCAAAGATAAGGACCGACACGTGAGGTCTGCGGCCTCTACCGACACCACGCCAAAGCCGACTACACGTGGTCTGGTTCTCAGCGAGGCGCCTACGCAGCCCCTGACTACCGACGACACTTCATTGGCGATGTCTCCTGTGCCCCGACTACAGATACCGAAGCCACTCTTGGCATTGAACCTCAAAATGTGGACAGGTCTACCTCCACTCAAGGTGTCTTAAGACCTTCCTCTTTTTCCATCAAGGCTTTCACTAAGTCTAAAGCAGCCATGCATTCTAAGAGACAAGCTACACAGGGCCCATCTCCAGGCCCCATGCCTAAAAAACAGATGCTTAAAATGGTTGAGGATTTAATTACTCTTATCAGAGGTTCTCAACCCCCACCGGACAAAAGGCCCAGAGTGGAGGAAGAATCCCCCTCCTCTGATCAGGGCTCCATTATTTCAGAGCACTCTAATGATCAGGAACATTCTTACTCCCCTTTTGAAGACTCTGATGCGGAGGAGTCCATTCCTTCTGTATCCCCCCCCAGAGGATTACTCATTTGGGGAAACTTTGCATACCTTAAGGGAACACTACCACTGGGAAGGCCAAGATTATTCAGATTCCAAGAAAAGGCTTAGAGAATTTCTCTTGCTACCTTAGCACAGGCCTCTGGCTATACCTCCTGTCTTGGACATCCTAGATGTTTACTCGAAGGCCTGCCTTAACCCGGACACTCTGCCTCCAGCCCCAGTCAAGCCTGACAGGTACTACAGGGTTCCTGACTCTCACCAATTTCTATACAAAAGCCATGTTGCTGACCCAGAAACCATCTCACAGGGCCCCAAGGGAATTAAGGCCTCCACTGCTAAAAATCCATTACCTTCCGAGAGAGATTCCAGATCCTTAGAAAGGTGGGGAAAAAAGGTATATACCTCGGCTACCTTAACCATGAGGGCCTTAAACTGTCAGTTCCATATGCTAAAATACCAACAGTTTTTGTTATCACAATTGAAAAGTAAAATGTCACAACCTGAACAACCAGACTTGAAGGAGTTGCAGGATTTGATGCATAGTGCAGAACAAGTGGCTAAGCATACCTTACAATGTGGTTTTGATGCTCTAGAGGCCTCATGTAGAGCTGTTGTTACAGGATCAGTCATACGTAGGCATGCCTGGCTCAAGGAACAAGCCTTGCCTGATCATGTCAAAGCTAAATTACTAGACGCCCCTCTTCAAAAGGATGTACTATTTGGTGCAAATGCTGAGGAGGTATTAAGGAAAATGGAGGAAAAGGCTAAATCAATGCAAACTGTGAAAGAATTTCTACAGGTTCAACCCCCCACGTTTTAGTAGAAATTGGCCTTCCAAAAACTGGTCCTTTCCTGCCACAGACAGACCCCAAAGAGGCAGATACAGGCGCCCGAGGGGCAGAGGACAATCCCAAGGATCGTATAGAGGCAGACAATGGCAAGCTCCTACACAGAGGTGGTGAAGACAACTCGCAATCTTTCAGAAAGCAAACCCAATGACTTCCCCTTTGCATGCCAACCAGGTCACAAATGGCAACCCCCTTAGGAGGAAAGCTGGCATTATTTTCAAAAAATTGACATATTGTCACAAAGGACAAATGGATCCTGGACATTATAAACAGAGGCTACAAATTCCATTTTCACACCCTTCCAAAAATGAGAGGCATGCCAAACCTGCCACACAAAGGGCAGAGGCACAAAGGCAAATTACAGATCTCATAGACATGAAAGCTATTCAAGAGGTGCCTACGCACGAACAAGGTCAAGGTTTTTATTCTAGACTATTCCTGGTACCAAGGAAGGGAAAAGATTGGAGACCTATTTTGGACCTATCCATCCTAAACACATTTCTACTCGTACCAAAATTCAAGATGCTCACTCTACAGCAGCTTCTTCCCATGCTGGGCAAGGAGTCTTGGCTGGTAACATTGGACCTCAAGGAGGCATACCTGCATGTCCTAATCAGACAAATTTGCAGAAGATGCCTCAGATTTCTTGCAGGTTCAACCCATTATCAATTCTCTGCATTGCCCTTTGGCTTATCTACTGCGCCCAGAGTATTCACGAAATGCCTGGCATCATTAATTGCCTACTGCAGACTTCAAGGGATACAAATATACCCCTATTTGGACGACTGCCTGATCCAAGTGGACAGCAAGCACATTCTTCTGAAACATCTGGCTTATGTAATAATGTTGTTGAACTCTCTGGGATACACAGTCAACAAAAAGAAATCAAGGCTAATACCCTCTCTGAAGATAATTTTCCTGGGTGCCAACTTGGACACACACACCCAGATGGCTTACCTCACGCCAGAGAAGCAGGGGCAACTAACTCAATACTTCAGAGCACTAGCAAATTGCACCAGGCTGACTGCAAGGAAAATCCTGCAGGCTCTGGGATTCATGGCATCTTGCATCTTACTAATCCCATGTGCAAAGCTGCATATGAAGAAACTTCAATGGTACCTGAAAAACCTATGGTCTCAACACAGCCACAGTTTGGAAACAATAATACCACTAATTCCATGTCTACAAAAGGAATTTCTGTGGTGGGCTCAAGCATGCCAAACAAACACAGGTCTTCCATTCAGCAAGCCTCAAGCAAATCAAGTCATCACAACAGACGCCTCGGACTACGCCTTGGGGGCGCACATGACAGATCGGTGCATTCAGGGCAAATGGTCCCAAAAAGAAAAGCACCTTCACATCAATCAAAAGGAAATGCTAGCAGTAATAAATGCTATTATAGCTTTCAAAGACCTTCTGCAACCAGGTCAACTATTGATGAGAACGGACAACACCACAGTTATGTGGTACATAAACCGGGAGGAACACATTCATACCCCCTATGCAGACTGGCCATGTCACTTTGGAACATGGCCATGGACTTACAACTCGAACTACAAGCACATTACTTGCCAGGCCAGGAAAACACGCTGGCAGACAACCCAAGCAGAAATCTGACAGATCCACACGAATGGAAGTTGCATCCAAAAGTTTTTACAGAAATAATCCAAGCATGGGGAAGGCCAGACATAGATCTCTTTGCCTCCCACAAAAATCACCAATTGACAAAATTCTGCTAAAGGATTTTCCATCCAAAGGCCTGGAGAGTGGACGCTCTCTTTCAGTTGGACATCAATGACAGTTTATGCCTTCCCACCTCTTCCTCTGCTGCCCAAAGTTCTATTGAAAACCAGAGCAGACAGACCAAAGATGATTCTCATTGCTCCAGACTGGCCAAGCCAACACTGGTACCCACTCCTGAGGAGCCTGACGCATTTCCCACCATGGACCCTGCCTCTAATGCCTCTTCTCCTGACTCAGCATAGCTTCAAAACTCTTCACAGCCAGCTAAAAACACTCAGTCTAGCCGCATGGAAGATTCCTTACCATCACAACAGACCCTACTCTTCAAGGAGGTGCAGGATGTCATTTTGGGGCCAGAAGGCAGTCAACTAGAAAAGCTTACTCTGCAAAATGGAAACTGTTTTGTGTCTGGAATGAGAAAGGGCCAGGATCCTGGAAAACTGAATTTACCTCAAATACTACAGTATCTAGCTGAGCTGCTAAGCAGTGGACTTTCATTCTCCTCCATCAAAATCCATGCCTCAGCCATTTCTGCAGAATACAACATTGATCCACCCTTATTCTCTCACCCTCTCAAGACAGTTCCTCAGAGGGGCTAAGAATCTAAGACCCCCAAGGAAACAACCAATACCTGCTTGGGATCTCAATTTCATTCTGGAAAAACTGACCTTGCCTCCCCTTTGAGCCAGCTGCCTAATCAGATTTGCAATATTTGTCCTGGAAAACAGCTTTCCTTCTGGCTATTACCTCAGCTCGTAGAGTTTCAGAACTACAAGCTCTCATGGCTGTGCAGCCTTTTATCCATCAGGACAGAGTTTCCTTACGAACCAACCCATCCTTTATGCCTAAAGGTGGTATCTAGGGTAGCTTTGAAACAGGCTATACACTTACCTACCTTTTATCCTAATCCTCAAAACAAAGGGGAGAGATTACTACATTCCTTGGACATCCACAGACAACTGCGTTATTTGGACAGAACAAAGCCTTTCAGAAAAATCAGAACAGCTCTGTGTCCTATGCTGTAGGAGCTCAAGGAAAGCCAATTTCCAAACAGACAATCTCATAATGGATAGCCCACTGCATATGCTTTTGCTATTCTTTTCATGGCAAAACTGTACCTACAGGCATCAGATCTCACTCCACAAGGGCCACAGCTACCTCTGCAGCTTTCCTCAGAGGAGTTCCTACCAAAGATATTTTGGAAGCAGCCACTTGGAGTTCTGTGCATACCTTCTCCAAGCACTACCACCTACCATTATACTCCAAAACTAGAGCAGGCTTTGCCACTGCAGTCTTGCAGGGCATCCTGGCTCCTCCTAGTTCCACCTAGTGCCTACCACCCCTTTCTTAGCTTTGGGATTCTACCCATCTGTTATGACTGCAGCTGTATGCACGATGAACATAGTACAGTTTTGTACCTACCATAAATGTAGATGTTCGAGTGCTAATACAGCTGCAGTCAAGGTTTCCCTCCCTCCTTCCCCTCCTGGGACAGGCCTATTGGCTAACACATCCTCATACAACCTGATTGGGGTATTCATTTATGGTGTATTTGCTTGCAACTACTGTATTTTGATTATATTGCATTGCTTTATTACACACATTTATGTATTGCCTTCCTTCTGGGGGCACCTGACATCTGGGGCAAGAAAAACTGAAGAAAATGGCGTCGGCTGGTTCCTTCATACCCCTGTCGCACTGACGTCAGGGAAGAAGCGGTGACAACCGACGCCGGACCTAGACTTTGGAATTCGGCCGACCGAGGACCCGCCTGACGGCAGGAGAACCCATCTGTTATGACTGCAGCTGTATTGGCACTCTAACATCTACATTTATGGTAGGTACAAAACTGTACTTTTTATTTTTCTTCAATTTTTTTGTGCAGTTTGGGGTTATGTCATCCAGGAAGGGTAAATGCAAGTATGGGAGACACATTCCCCATAAAGACCACCACAGTAAGTGCCATTTTTTTGCCTAGGAGCTTTTCGCAACCGTATGTCTTGTTGGATTTGTCATGCATCTGTCCCAAAAACCCTTTGTAGTAGGCTTTCTTCCTTTTCATTGTATCTTGAGAACCAGCACCTTGAGCTTCTTGTTAGATACAATGGAAGGAACTTCCTGCCCCAAGGGTCAGTCATCAGGGAAGAAGGTGAAAAAGGTATGACCGGAATCTTCCACTGTCCAGCCTCTGCCGGGTGTTTCTCCCAAGGATGTTACAAACCCAGAGGCTCGCCTGGCTGTGTTGGATTTGTCTGCCACTTCTGGGTTGGAGGCAGGCGAGGATCTGTCAGGCAGCATGTCCAACGAACGAGGTTTTACAGGCTTCCTTTTCAGATGATCGGGGGAACCATGGTTGATCGTTTCCAAAGGGGTCAAGGAGGGTTCTTCACATTCTTCTTGGGGAAGCTGTTCCTACTGTTGCCGAATGTCAGTCTTCTCAAGTTTTCTAGGGCGGATATTCCCTTGAAAAAGAAACCGAATACTAAACATGTTTCTTCTGCTCCAAGAGATCCACAAAGTGAGTGGGTAGGCTTTTACTCGTGGTTTATTTAATGCTTTACTTTCATTATGTCCTCCTCAAGGGGTTTCAATTTCTGCTCCTCCTTGGTCCTCTTCTCCACTTAAAAGGCCCAGAGAACTAAATTCTTTTGACTGAGTTGGATTCTGTTGAAGAATCCCTTACTTATTCTATTCAGATTCCTTCTCCTTTGGACTATGGGTCAGAGGAGGACGACTCTAATAGTCCTGATGCTCCTTTTTTGGAAATTTCCTTTGGGGACACTCTCTAGGATGATGGAATTTAAGTGGGATTGTGCTCAGGTCTCTGATATCCATACGAGGTACTGTGAGTTACTGCAGATGGAGTCTCCTAAACCTGCAGCCATTCTTCCTGTTTTGGCTGCTTTACTGGATGTTTTTTCCAATGCCTCTAAAGTGGCTGATTCTCTGCCCCTGCTCCCAAGAAGCCTGATAGTGCCAGAGGATTGCTCCTTTTTCATCAAATGTCCTGCTGCTGACCCTTCTGTGGTGTCTGTGGCTTTTGATAAGTCTTCTCAAGTGCTTCCTTCATCCATTTTGCTGCTTCCTGGCAAGGACAGCAGAACAATGGACTGGCTGGACAAGATTTATAATACTGCTACCTTGGCTTTTAGAGCAATTAATTATCAGACCCATATCTCTAGGTATGTGTTGGCCCTTCTTTCTCAGGCTTGTCAGCCTTTTTTTTTTCTTCCAGATTCTGAGTAAATCTTCTGCTGTTTCCTTGCTAGGGACTTCCTCTCAAGCAGTCTGTCATTCTGTCAGATGTAGTTATGATGCAGCAGAGGCCTGTTCTAGGTCTGCTGCTTTTGGTTCTGTAATGGAGGCACTGTTGGCTTAGGCGGTAACCTTTACCTGGTATCGAGGCTAAGTTGATGGATGCTCCTCTGGATAATCAACTTTTGTTTGAGGAAGGAGCTGCTGGTTTGTTTGTCTCTCCAGGACAAGGGAAAGGCCTTACAGGAGCTTAAATGTTTTTCGCCTGTGCCTAAATTTCAGAGAAACTACCCTGCTAAGCCAGCCTTTGTTCGTTGGCAATCTTGCCCTCCTGCTAAAGGTAAAAAGGGTGGTAAACGGGCTCCCTCTGCTAAGGCCACTCAGACTGCATTGATTTAGAAGCCTTCTTTTCCTGATAATCCCGATGCTGTCTGACTATCCACTTGTTCCCAGCCACATTCCTCTTTCTGTTCTTGTTTGGCTTAGAATCACGGATTCTTGGGTTCTGTCATTCATTCGTCAGGGGCACGTCATGGTGTAGATTTCCTGTTCTCTTTTTATGGGCATTCCTCAGCATCCTCGGGAATAACTTCCCTTTTTCTCCAGAGGTTCTTCTGTCTCAGGGTACTATTCAAGAAGTGCCTTTGTCCCAAAGGGGGAAGGGTTTTATTCAAGAATGTTTAGTGCCCAGAAAAGAGGGTACTTGGAGACTGATGCTAGGCCTCTCTCATCTAAACATGTTTATGAAGGTGCCTTCCTTTCAGATGTCTCTTCAGACTGTTTCCTCTCTCGCTCCCTCAGGCCTTTCTGGTGTCGCTGGAGCTCAAGGATGCTTACCTCCATATTCTGATGCATCCTTTTTCCAGGAAGTTTTGTATTTCTCTGTTTCCTGACATTTTCAGTTCTGTTCTTTGCCCTTTGGCGTTTCTACTGCCCCAAGGGTGCTCACTAAATGCCTCGCTCCGGAAATTGCTTTTTGCAGGCTTCAAGGGATCCAAATGTTTCCTTACTTGGACAACCTGCTAATTCGGGTATCCTCTCCAGAGGTCTTTTTGCCAAATCTTTGTTTTGCCATTTCTCTTCTTCAGAGTCTGGGGTTCATGATAAACTCCAAAAAGTCTTCTCTGACTACTCAGGATCGTATCTTTCTGAGTTGCAGGATTCATACGGTGCAAAGCTTGGCATGCTGCCTCCTCCAAAGGCCTTAACTCTCATTTCTTTCAAACTCTTCTTCTGGCTTCCATTACAGTCGGAGTTTGGGAGCTCTGAGTTTCATGGCTTCCACAATTCCAATGCTCCCTCTGGCCAAACTCCACGTGAGGAAGTTCCAGTGGTGTCAGAAGTCTGTGTGGTTTCAACATGTGCATCCTCTAGACTTTACAGTTCTCTTCTTCCTTGTCTCAAGAAGAAACTTCTCTGGTGGATTCAGCAGTTCTCTAAATTCAGGGCTCCATTTTCATCCCTCAGGATCTGTTCATAGACTGTTCAGATGTGGGAAGGGGAGTAGGCACAGGGAGTGTGGTAGTCTCAGCAGAAGGAGCACATCTGTCAGAGATGAGAGCTCTTATTCTGGCTCTTAAGGCCTTTCATCCTCCTCTCTCTGGGGCCTCTCAAAGTATTCACAGGCAATACCACAGTTATGTGGTATATCAACAAACAGGGGGGATCATGATATTACCTTTGCTGGTTGGCACTTCTGGTATGGTATCTAGCTGACCAGTATCTCTTCAGGCAGTTTTATCTCCCTTCAGAGAAGAACATTGTGGCACACTCTGAGCTGGTCCATCACTCTATCCCATGAATGGATGCTTCACAGGGATGTGGATCTGGACATTGTTCACCAGTGGGGGGTACTTGTAGATCTCTCTGCCTCCTCACTGAAGAATCGACTTCCTCTGTTTTGGACTGGAGTCTCAGGTTCTCTGGTGTGGAAGGGGATGTTTCTTTATGCATTCCCTCCCCTTCTCATTCCGAAAGTCCTGTTCAAGATTCAACAGGATGCTCCTAAAATCCTGTTGGTATCTCCCTTTTGGCCGTGACAGCACTGGTTCCCTCTACTTCTGCATTTAGCCAAGGGCAATCATCACAAGTTACCTCACTGGATGGGTTTACTCATGCAAGACAAGGGATCTCTCATCCATCACCACCTGTCCACCCTTCAGCTGACACTATGGGTGATACAGTTTTGATTCCTCATAGACACCTTTTTTTCTGAGTGTGTGCTGCAGGTCCTGCAGGAGGCCAGGAAGCCTACTAGTAGGAAATCCTACTTATCTAACTGGAAGAGGTTTTCTGTTTGGTGTTGTCTCGTAACCTGGACCAATTTACTGTGGCTGTTCCTTTGGTTCTCTCTTTGTGAGTTGCTCAATGCTGGTTATCTGACAGTGAGAGGGTGCTGCATACTTTGGATGTGCATAGACAGCTTTGATTTTATTTGGAGAAGACAAAACCTAATCTGATCAGTTGTTTCCTTTCATCCTAGGTCTTTAGTATTAGCGGTTTCAACGGAAACTATTTCTGCTTGGATTTCAAAGGGTATTTCTTTTTGTTAAATGAAGATTTTGGTTCCTGCTTGTTTTTTCATTTATTTTATTTTTTGTTTTAGTAGTATATATATTTCTTTTTGTTACACTTTTCATGGCATGAGCCTTCCTTATTCTTTAAAGGCTCAGTCTACTAGGGCTGTGGTTTCTTCTGATACTTTTGGGCTTGGACACTGTACTCTTGAAACAGCTACCTGGACTTCTGTGCATACTTTTACCAAACACTGTAAGTTGGACGGTATCTCCAGAGCTAGAGCTAGTTTTGCTAATGCCATCCTTCATAGCTTCTTAGAGGACTCTACTGCTGCTTCCTCATCCCAAGTTTCTTCTTGAGCTCTGGCACTCTCCCATACGTGCTCAATGCTGCAGCAGTGAATGTAAGGATGTAGTACAGTTGTGTGAAATCTTACCATAACAGAAGATGTCCTTGCCTTCACTGCTACAGTATTCACCCCTCCCTCCATCCCCATAGTCTTTCCTTCCTGGATGTGCAACTTCTCTTTGCCCCAGTAGAACACCAGTCTAAGGAAAACCAATCGGTTCTGAGGATGGTACGCCTGAATGTCACCTTTATGCCCTACGCTACACAAGGAGTGTTTAGGTGATGTTCAACGTATCTTAAAACAGCAGGCTTTGGTAGACTAGCTGGACGTCGGGCTTCCATGGCATGGAATCCCATACGTGATGAATACTGCAGTGGTGAAGGCAAGGACATCTACTGTTGTGGTAAGGTTTTACACAACTGTGGTTTTCCTGTCAGGGACCACGATTTTTGGCTTTAAGGTATTACTGGGGCTATTTTTGTGAGAAAATGTACTGCTTGTGTAAACTTTGTATTTTATTGACAAGTTGAGTGTCCAAGTGATTTATTTTGGAACTAACTATTATGGCATATATTAGTACTGGTGTTCATTGTGAGACAACTTGCCTGCCATATTTTTTTTTTTTTTTTGAGACTAGTTTTAAAACAGGGTTTTTCTAACCAGTATTTAATGTGCTGCTTGTGAACACTGACAGCTTACCTTCTTAAGTGACTCATTCCAGTGAAGTTTGCATTCAAGGCATCCTCCGTCGCAGCATGGATGCTTACCCCCACCAAATGGTCTGTCTCCTGCTGTACCTAGAGAATAAAACAACTTACTAAAAAGCCCTTGCCAACTCCATGGGTTCAGTCAACACCTCAGCCAGTGGTGACTCTGTAGTGGCAATTAGTCGTTCCTCAGATGAATTGCTCATTTCTCCAGCTTCCTCTGGTGTAGTCCTTTCAGCCACCACAAACTGGGGGTCTGCCATGACCTTGACTGTTCCACTGTCTGATCTAGGTATATATATATATGAGCAATCTCTTCTGGATCAGGGAGAAACTTTGGGCGTTGCTGCTAGATGTAGCTTTGGAAAGAGGCATCTTGATGGGGCAGAAGTACCTTCTCAGTGTCGTTCTTCAGCCTTAACCTTATGTTTTTTTTTTCTTTACTGGTAAATATTTATCTGAAGACATGGTGTCTGTTAGAAAAGATTATTTTTACACCTTTGCTTTGCTAGGAAGTTTACAGGCTGTTAATTCTGGTGCTCAAATTACCTGAAAACAATATCGAGAGAGATTCATGAGGAAGACCTGTCTGAGGATTCTGACATGGATAGGGCTACTTCTACAGGTTCCCAAGCCCAAATCCCGGAGTCAGAGGAAACGTGGTCCTCTCGACCTCCTGTGGAAGAATTTCCTTTTCCCAAACAATAGCCAGAGTGAATGAGGTGCTTCTCCTGAATTGAGATATTTTAATATGTTACAAGTCTATGTGCCTCATTCCACTCCCGTACTTCCAATAGTGCCAACCTTGCAGATGCATGTAATGCTTCTGTAACAGTCCTGGTTCTCAAACTTCAGTTTCCAAAAAGGCAGATGGGCTTTACAGTGTCTAAATCAAGCATTTGATCTGATGTCAGTCTTTATCTGTTCTTGAGTTGTAGGTACGGTACTCATCCTTTTAACCAATCCGGACATTATATAGCTCGTGTCAGCTAAAATCTCTCAAGCTACTAGTCTCCCCACAATTCCCCTCTGCACATTACCTCGGATCTTGTTTTCCACTCTTACAGCAAGATGCATCAGCAGACTCCTCTCTCGTAGCCAAGTAAAACTTTATATTTTTGTTCTTTTTTTTCTCTACCTTGGTTACTGATATTAATATAGAATCTTTAATTTTCTGGTCTACCCCTTAATGTGACTGTTGGTTGCTTTCCCTTTACCGTTGGTAATTTTCACTACCATCATTGGTAGTCCCCCCCCCCCTTTACCATTAGGTAATCTTTTTATCTTTGCTGGTGGTACTTTTGTGGTGACTGTTTGTTGGCCTTTCTCCTCTTTTCCTTTTCTTTCTGCCTCTCCTGGTTTTTATTTAGAGTGATGGCAGATAAATCCAAAAGCTCCACTACTGGTTTCAAACAATGTAAAGAGTGCAGCAGGAAAATGCCAAACTCAGATGGCCATGATTGTTGTGTTTATTGTGGTTTACCTTTACAACGCTGAATCACAGTGGTACGATTGCTCATATGAGTGAATTGTAATCACGAAAATCAAAACAGCGATAGTTTTACATGTTTGAAAAGCAGATTTGCTGATTTTTTAACAAAAATGTTGAAAAACGAATGTAATTAAGTGTAAAGCAGGGGGGCAGGCCCCCCTGCACCCCCCATGTGGGGGGCTGGGCCCCCATACCCCCCACTTTAATATTCTAATTCCGAGATTGCACTACAGTGGGGAAAGGGACCATTTTCCGATCCCCACTATAGTGCAATCTGCCCCAAAATGTCAAGTCTGCAATGAGCGAATGTCAGTGTGCATTCGCTCATTGCACATTCGAACCTTTTTCCGTTCGGCATTTGCAAACAGCCTTTTGGACAAATGCTGTTTGCCCTTTTGCAATACGCACACATGAAGGTAAACCGTTTATTGTTTGGGTGCATCAAAATTAAGTACTGACTGTACAGTCTGCCAGGGTTTTAGTAATAGAGCCCTGGTAGAACGTAGGAATAAGCTTATTCTCAAAAGGCTTCATAAATCCCCTTTCGAAGAAGCCTTGTCTGAGGCTGACCAGTCTCCTCCAGCCTCTGGTTCCAAAACTTCCCGTTCAGTGCCACCTCCCTCAGCACAGACTGTTCAAAACCTTAGATTTCAGTTCCGAAGAGGAACCTGTGGATGCATGCCTATGCTTTTTAAGCTTTTGGAATGGACTGAAACTTCAGCACCATTAACCCTTACTGGTGCCATCGATACCAACCATGACATCCACTAAAAATTACAACTCCTACCACTTGTACTTTGCCTATGGTTCCAACACCTTTACTGATTGTCACTGATGCAGTGTCTGTACCGATATCTCCCATGGCCCTGCAGACAGTGCCAAAGACATATTTCTATTCAGCCCAGGACCACTTATTCCAACTCCATTGACTCCTCCTTTGGACAACTCCCCTCGCCCCTTTCTAGAGAGACCAGAGTCGTCTCCTGGATTGTCAGTTCGCTCCACCTGAAGTCTCCCAGAAGCTGATATAAGGTTGGTGGATCAGATCCTGACAGCCAGGGGTCTTCTGTCATCTTCTCAGCCCCCTCTCCCTTCTGGTGCAGGGGGTTTCTCTCCTATGACCCCTTCTCCTGCTCTGACCTCCTCAAGGGCTTTAGAGCACTCTACTCCAACTTCACAGGATCCAATAACTTTGGCACTGACAACCTTTTTGTCTTTGCCAGGTATGGCTCTGACACCTTAGGTGCCTTCAGGACGGTCTTTCACTGTCATTCCCGATGGGTGTGGGATTGGTCTGATTTTTTTTCTGTGGAGCCAGACTTGCCTCTTTGGGCTGTGCTGACAGAGGACCTGTTCTTAGTTCCAGTTTGGGATGGTGTGTGACCTCTGTTCTGAGTTTTTGTTCCATGCTCCCATCCCTCCTTAGGGGGTCCTGTTTGCAAGCCATGGAAAGAGCCTAGGCCACTGCTTCGTCTCAGGTCGCTCCTCTGTCTCTCCCTTTGACTGCAGGTTTATCGGTTCTACCACCAACCTCTATCCCTGGACAAGCAAGTTCCAAGGTGGCAAGGCTTGCCGACCAAAGGCGTACCCCCTTCCAAGTCCTCTTCAGATGCTCCCACTGAAAAACCACCTCAGAAGAGATTGTCTAAGAGGAAACACCTTGATTTTCCCAAAGAATCCGTCATGGAGGACACAGATTTCGATGAGGGGGAGGGTTCCCCATAGTCACCCCTGGAAGACATCTCCTTCGGCAACATTCTTGAGATCCTAAAACAGAGGGGTGATTGGAAGCCGAAAGACCCTTCCTCTGAGGAATCAGTGTACTTGCAGGCCTTTGCTCGCCCATCTATCTGTTGGGTGACCTCGCCCACTGACAACCTAATTAAATTGATCACTCAGTGGGCTTGGAACTAGCCGAGGAAAGTTCTACTGTACATTCCCCTAACCAAGAGTCCATGGTAATGGACGGATTTGGGAACTGGGTCTATGCATCATTGACCTTCTCCATCAGGTCCCTGAACTTTTTGGCATACTTTACTAGACTTCAGAGGAATCTGGTCAAGGAGCTGTCAGATACCCTGGTGGAAGCAGTGGCTGAGGGGGGGGTCCAAGAAAGGGTAACCTCCCATTTAGCTACCCTGTAATCTTTCGAATTCATCTGTGAGGCTCATTGCGTATGCAGCTGAAGGGGTGACGGGTCAGCAGGTTCAGGTGTTGCTTTTCGACAACACACTTGGATGCACCTGCGTAGGTTTGTGGAACCATTCATGTCTTCCTTTGTCAATGCTCCCTTTGTCGGATCCTCATTGTTTGGACCAAAAGTTAAACTGTCTCCAGGTGTGAAAAGGATGGGAAGGACTGTGTCTGCTGTGGGCTTACATTTTTCCACTCCTCAATTATCCTACTCCAGGAATCAAAGGAGTTGCAAAATGTGGTTCTAGAAGTCCCAGAAGCCTTTCCAGGGCACACATGGTAGGGACTCCCATTGAGGCAGAGGGGAGGGGTGGGTGGGTTAAAATAGAGGATACTGTCTGAAAGACGGGTGGTCTGCAGAATCAGGGTTCCAGGGAGTCCTCCTCTGGTCAACCCTGCCAGCACTCCTGAAAGGGGGCCCAATTGCTTGCCTCTGGAGGCAGTCAGGAGAATATTCTCCTTGTACCCAACCGTCTGGCGACGCATAACTTCCAATGCCTGGATGCTGAGGATTATTTCCAGAGGTTATTTAATCCCCTTCACTCTTTACCCGAGAACCCGAGCAAGACTTCCTGACATTCCACCCAGTCAGAGGGATCAAGCAGCATTAGAAATACAAAAGCTGCTCGAAAGAGTCATCCAAGAAGTCCCACCAGCCCCATTAGGATCCGGATTTTACTCCAGATTCTTTTTAGTGCCAAAGAAAACAAGGAACTGGAGACCAGTTTTGGATCTCAGCATTCTAAACTTGTCAAACTGTCATAATTCTGGATGGTCATGGTTTGGGCAATACTTTCTTTATTAGAGGAAAACAATTGGATGTGCTGTATTGACTTTCAAGACACGTATTACCACATAAATATGGACAAACACTCAAATTTCTCTGCTTCCAGCTAGGAGCCACTCATTACCAATTCAGAATGCTGACCTTTGGTCTCACAACAGCCCCCAGGGTGTTCACCAAATGCATGGCAGCGTTCACAGCACATTTGAGGCTGCACAGATTCCAAGTGCTTCCTTACCTAGATGACTGGCTTCTCGCCTCTTCCACCAAGCATATACTTCTTTGAACAACTGATTTCATTCTGGAGCTATCTCAGCAGTTGGGCATCATGGACAATCTTGCAAACTCTCAACTAACCCCTTCTCAGGATATGGAATTTATCGGAGCTCATCTCAGCACGGTCTTGTGTGGCATCGCTTCCCCACCACAGGTTGCAGAAAATACAATCACAGGTTCTCACTCTATGCTTCAATCAAGCAAAATACCAGCTTAGCAAATCCTGCAAACATTGGGCTCCATGGCAGCAGCAGTTACGTTAGTCCCACTGGCAAGGTTTCACATGAGACTTCTTCAGTGGATGCTTGTGAACCAATGGTCTGTTGTAATTCACCCCATGAAACACCTAGTTATTTTATCCAGCTGATGCAAAAGCAACCTATCCTGGTGGATGCAGTCAAAGGAGATTCTTCTAGGCCATTCTTTTGTCCTCCCTCAGCCCAAGGCCATAGTGACCACAGATGCTTCCCAAATGTGGTGGGGGGCATTATCTGCGGAAGGCAGTCCAAGGCACTTGGACCCCATCCGAGGCCAATCTACATATCAATGTGCTGGATCTCAGAGCAGTGCTGCTAGCATTGCAAGCATTTCATTCTGCCTTACCTTACCTCAAGGGATGATCGCTATTAAAGCAGACATGTCCGTAGTCTGGCACATCAACAAACGGGGGAACCAAATCTTACCCATTCTGTGAAGAAGCTCTTCGAGTGTGGCAATGGGCCATAACTTTCAACTGCTTTCTGGCAGCAATGCACATCCTGGGGAGTTCAAACGTGATTGCAGACAAACTCTAAAGATGCATCCTCATGCCTCATGAGTGGTCTCTAAACTCCAGAGTGATTATCTTTCTTCGCTGGGGCCAGCCTTGCTACAACCTGCTTGCTTCACCCCTGAACAAGTGCAGAAGCTACTTTACACTAATTCCCCCTCGGAGGGGAGTCCCCCCAGAGACGCTCTTCTCCTCAATTGGCCCCCCGGGTCTCCTTTATGCCTTTCCCCTATTCCCTCTGATCCCTTTTTTCCTCAAGAAAGCAGCTCGGTTGAGAAGCAAAGTAATCCTCATTGCCTTACTGGCCTCAACAAATATGGTTTACCTTCCTTTGGCCTCATCTACTTCACCGCCCATGGATTCTGGACAGAGGTCAGGACCTTCCGTCCCATCTTCAGGGACTAGTGCATCCCAGTCTGCACACCCTCAAGCTGACTTCTTGGTTTCTCAATTTCTGTTAGTCGCCAGGCATAATGACATTCCATCTCCTATATGATCGTTTGTTGGCATCCCATAAACCATCCACCAGGAATCTCTACTGTTGTAAATGGAAATTTTCTATCTGGGCTTGTGATAATTGTCTAGATCCTTTTTCAGTGCCAGTAGAAAATGTTCGAGTTTCTAGATACCATCTTTGGTAAAGGGGCTTCTGCTTTCACAATTAAGGTATCATAACAGCTGTTTCAAATTTCCATAATGGTTTTGGTGATCAGCTCTTAATATCCCACAGGCTTTGTAAGGTTCTTCTTAAGGGCACCATTTGTTTAAAGCCCGCATTCAAGGATTCTCTACCACCATGGGAGATGACTGTTGTATTGCAGTCTTGCATTTCCTTTATTTGAACCTGCAGCTACTTCTGACTATTGCTTCTTATGTCTGTCACCTTGGCGAGATGAGTCTCCAAATTGCAGGCTCTATGTTCTAAAGCCCCTTATCTAGTTTTCCATAAAGACAGTGTGTCACTCAGAACAAACCCATCCTTTCTTCCTAAAGTGATTTCAGAGGCCAATATCAATGTATAGACTTGCCTGTATTCTTCCTAAAATTTTCTAATAAAGGACAGTACTGATTGCACCTTCTGGACATGCACAGGCAGTTAAGTTTTTATCTGGACAGAACTAAGCAATTTAGAAAACCAGAACAATTTGCATCTTTTGCAAGTGCAGACTTGGGCAGGCCTGTTTCTAAGGTTACGCTATCAAGATGGTTGAGGGTCTGCATTCCTTTTATTTACACGAAAAAGAATCTTACTCCCTGTGCTGGTGAAGGTACGTTCTACAAGATCTATGGCGACTTCAGCTATTTTTCATTCTAAAGCTTCCATGTCAGAAATTTGTGCAGCTGCAACATGGGCTACTCCACATACCTTTATTACTCAGTACAGATTGGATATTGTCTCCAGGGGAGAGCCTCCTTTGGGTCTATGGTTCTCATAAATGTTCTTCCATAGGGCCACGTAGGATCTAAGGTAGCTGGGGACTCCATCCCACAAGTCAAGAATAGATAATGATTGACAACTTCGGTGTTGATCTTCATCTATTCTTGCATTCCACCTCATCTGCTCCCTCCTATAGAGTTTTGGTGGAGTGATGTACTGTCCTGGGATTCTTTGTTAGGATGCACCTTAGACATGGCTTCTGGCTTGAGTTAGTGTATTTTCTTCTGGAAGCCTGCAAACTCTATCTGAAGTAATGTAGAGGGGGCATTGTGGGTTGACTAGCTCGAGAGTTTTTTGGCTGACACGAGCTATATAAGGCCGAATCGGTTCTGAGGGTCAGAACCATACATGCAAGTTGAGAATAGATGAAAATCGACAACACAGATGGAATGTTATGGTAAGTCATAACTTTATCTGATGTCAATCTTCATGTAATCCTTCACTGTGAGGCTCTGTTCTGAGCCTCGGAACAGACTGCCATTTATTTCAGCTTGCGCCTCTCAAACTCTTGAGCCAGACTTTTACCTAAAATGCTCCTCTCAAAATTACCTCCGATCTTGTTTGCTGATTCGTGTGTCAGACGTGTTCAACCACTCTCGAGCATTGGCTTAAGATTTAGCAAGTTTTTCCTTAATTTTTCTTGATAAGGTCTTTTTTTCTCCTAGTATATTTTTTCTTTACCTGCTCCTATTACTTGATTTCTTCGTGTCTGTCTTTCCACTTTCCACTCTACTGTTGGAAGTTTTCATAGTGCCATTGTTGGTACTTCTCTTACCTTTTCTAAGGTATTCCTGCTTACCATAGTTTTTCTTTATTTTTCTCTTTCTCTCATTTATATATATATATATATATATATATTTATATATATATATATATATATATATATATATATATATATATATATATATATATATATATATATATATATATATATATTCTTGCTTACCATAGTTTTTATTTATTTCTCTCATTTATATATATCTATATATATATATATAAAAAATATAAAAAAAGCTTTATTCCCTGTCATTTGTGTGAGTGACTATACTAATTTCTCCTAATTATGGCTGCAAAGGCTGAGTCTCCAACCAAATCTTCTAAAGGCGCCTCAGATTTTAAAAGGTGCCTTAAATGTCAGGGAAAAATGCCCAATTAGGATGGACATGCATTGTGCGTTCACTGTTTAGGCAAAGTTCATTTGCAAGAGAGTTGCTCTCTGTCATGGCTTCTCTACCAGGACTCTTACGGAATGTAAGAATAAGCTTATTTTGAAAGGCCTTTTGAAGAGCGACTTTGAAGAGGCCATTTCTGTGTTGAAAATAGAAGCCAGTTCATCTTCATCTTCTCCTTCCTCTAGAAAATATCCTTCCTGGGTTCCAAGCATATCGGAACCAAGTAAGAAGGCTTCAAAGCACTGTTTGGTACTGACCACTTCAATGGCACCGAGTATAGGACATAATTCGAAACCAACAAAAACCTCAGAACTGACGCTGGTTTCTTCAGCACCGACAGAGAAACCGGTACTGGAACAGCCTCAATTGATCTCCGTACCAAGGCCCAGGTATTCTCTCTCTGTTGATCCCTTTAAGGATAAGACCTCCCAGCCCCTTAGTTGATGTCAGACCTCCCCAGGTCTCCATTGATGGCTTTGGTTCAGTCCACTAAAAGTCTCTCTGAGGCAGACATCATGAGACTGGTGGATCAGCTCCTCATGGTGAAGGGGTGGTCTTCAGTTCCTAGCCAACCTGGCATCAAACCGCTCCTGCTTTGACACCACCTATTCCTTCTCCAACTCCAATCAAGACTTAGGAGCCCTCTGTTCTGACACTCCTGGCATCGATGGTCTCTCTTCCGATAGCAACTTCATCTCTGGTACCAAGAGCTGCCTTGAACTCCACTGGCCTTTTGGCACCGGTGGCCTCCCAAGGTCAAGACTCCTTGGTATAGTCCAAGGTGCATGGATTGGCTTCTTTAACTTCGGAGCAGTCCATGACCCCTGGTGCTTTGGCCTTTGTAGCATTGGCCCAGGCTTTGGTTTCGGGGGTAGTCTCCTCAGTGCGGGGTGGGATCTCTGTTCCAAATGAGTCTATTTTGGTTCTGGGTTGCCATCCCTCTGTGGGGAGGGCCAGCATTCTGAATCATGGAGAAGGCCTTGTCCATTGGGGACTCTTCTCTGCCATCCCTTTCGGGACAGATCTCTGTCCCCTCGGCCGGAGCTTCCATTAATTTCATTCGTAGGACAGAGGGCTGAAAACGTCCAGGAAAGATTCACCTTTTTGGTTTTCTCTTTGGACACTTCCTTGGAGCATCCCCCCAAGGAAATGCCAGAGAAGAAAAAGTGCAAGCGGAAGCACTTAGACTCCCTGGAGAAGTCTTTCACCGAAGATACCGACTTCGATGAAGGGGAAGGTTCCCCCAGGTCACCCCCTGATTTCTTCAGAGACATCCTGGAAACCCTAATACAGAGGGCTGGCTGGTCTTTCCTTCAGCATTCTTCTGAGTAGTCTGTATACCTGGAGGCTTTTCGTGCCCAAGCCTCTACTTCTTGGATCTCTCTGCCCGCTGATCTCCTTAAGGTGATTGCTCAGTGGGCATGGAAGATGCCTGACTCCATCGAACTGATCCCCAAGAGACCTGATCAAATCCTCTCAGCCCCCTAAGGACAAGCAACACTGGTCTAAAGGCATATC
This sequence comes from Protopterus annectens, assembly GCF_019279795.1. Taxonomy (NCBI): domain Eukaryota; kingdom Metazoa; phylum Chordata; order Ceratodontiformes; family Protopteridae; genus Protopterus; species Protopterus annectens. The sequence continues at coordinate 1,685,674,420 of NC_056735.1, read as the reverse complement.
CATTGATGGCATGGTGGTAGTGGCAGCCACTAAGAAGGAACTTGCTGAGGAAAGTCCCACTATCCATTCTCCTAACAAGGAGTCTAGGACTATGGATAGGTTTGGGAAGCACGTTTACACTTCAGCAACCTTTGCTCTCAAGTCCTTGAATTACATGGCACATTTCACAAGGTTGCAGAGGGATCTAATCAAAGAGCTCTTTGATACCCTCTCAGGAGCAGTAGCTGAAGAAGCACAGGACAAAGTTACCTCACAGCTAGCAACCCTTGAAGCGATTTTTAAATCGTCCATGAGGCTGATTGCCCATGCACTGAAGGGACGACAAGAGTGGCTGGTTCAGGCATAGCCATTAGAAGGCATTCCTGGATACAGTTGTGTGATTTTTTTGTGAAGCCATTTAATGCATCATTCATCGGCACTCCGTTTGACAGATCATCCCGGTTTCACCCCAAAGTTAAAAACACGCTTGCCAGATGCGAAAAAGATGGGAAGAATCTTTGACATAGGCGTATGTTTCTTCATTCCTCAAAGGCCTTACTCTAGGAACCAGAGAAGTGGGAGACTATGGTTTAAAAAATCCCAAGGGCCTTTCCAGGATTCATGTGGCAAAGACTTCCCCAGGGGCAGAGGGGGAAGTAATGGAAGATGCCACCCCAGAGGCAGAAGTGGCCCAAAGAACCAGTGGTCCAGAGATTCTTTCTCTGGGACTTCCTACTAGCAACCCTGAATGGAGACCCGATTGCCCTCCTCTGGAGGTAGTTGGGGGACAACTTTCTCTGCACCAGCCCACCTGGCAACTAATAACTATGGACAAATGGTTGCAGGGAATAATATCCAGAGGTTACAATACTTTACTTCCAAAAGCCCAGAAAATACTTCTGGATGTTCCACCCAGTCACAGGGCTGCAGCAGTCGTAGAAATTCAAAGACTGCCCTACAAAAGAGTTATAGTCCTACCAGACCAAATAGGATCTGGGTTTTACTCTAGGTTTTTTTTAGTGCCCAAAAAACAGGGGACTGGAGACCTATCTTGGATCTCCGCCAGTTCAACAAGGGAGTTTAGCAAACCAAATTCAGGATGCTGTCTCTACAGTCGATACTTCCATTTTTAGAGAAAGATGATTGGATGCGCTCAATAGACCTCCAGGATGCATATTACCATATAAAAATGGACAAATGCTCCAGGAGATTCCTGCGCTTCTGGCTGGGAGTCGGTCATTTCCAGTTCAGAGCATTGCCCCTTGGACTCAACCTCAGCTGCCAGGGTGTTCACCAAATGCATGGCAGTGGTTGCATCTCATCTCAGACTGCAAAGAATTTGGGTTTTTCCATACCTCAACCACTGGCCCCTCACCACTGTCACCAGTCATCAGTTAGAATGGGCAAGAGATTACACTCTGTATCTCTAGGTATCACAATAAATTTTGAAAAGTCAAATTTACAACCTTCTCAACAATTAGAATTCATTGGAGCCCACTTAGGCACCATTGCAGGAATTAATTTGCTTCCATTAGAAAGACTACAAAGGATCATATCCCAGGTCAGACAAATTATCCAAAACAGAAGGGTTCCAGCCAGATTAGACCTTAAAAGTATTAGGCTCAATGGCAGCCTCAATCACTCTTGTTTCCTTAGGAAGATATCACATGTGAATCGTATGTTTACTTGCCTCCCTGTGGTCTCGGATACATCAAGCAATGTCTTACGCAATTGTGATTACCAATCGCTGAAAAAAGCATCTTTCATGGTGGCTGCATTCAGACCAGATTCTCTTGGGGTGAGCATTCATTCTATCGCAACTCCAAGCCATAGTGACCACAGATGCTTCCCAGATGGGAGGGGGGCATTATCTGGGAAGGACAGTGCAAGGCACATGTTCCCAACTAGAGGTCAACCTGCGCATCAGTGTTCTGGAGATGAGTGCAGTGCTGTTGGCATTGCAAGCATTCCGGGATGCCCTTCCTCTGGGAACAGTAGCAATTCAAATGGACATGTCAGTAGTTTAGTACATCAACAAGCAAGAGTGATCCTAATCTTACTCATTGTGTCGAGAAGCACTTTTGAGTTTGGCAATGGGTGATTTCTTCCAACCACTTTCTCACAGCAGTGCACATTCCATGGAGCTCCAGTGTGATATTGGAAAAACTGAGCAGAATCATTCTCATCCCTCATGAGTGGTCTCTGAATCCTTTAGTGGTGAAAGAGAGCTTTCATCACTAACCTTGCTGCAATCTTTTTGCATCCCCCGAAACAAAAAGTGCAGCAGTTTATTTTGCTCTAATCCCTCCGGGGAGTCTCCTAGAGATGCTGTTCTCCACAATTGCCCCCTCCCCTCCGGTCTCCTCTGCGCCTTTCCCCCAACTCCCTTGATATCCCAGTTTCTAAAGAAAGCCAAGAGGTTGGAGAACTCGTTAATCCTCATTGCCCCTTTCTGGCCTCATCAAGTTTGGTTTCCCTTCCTTTAGCCTCATCTTTGGGAACCATGGATACTGGACCCAGCTCCAGACCTGCCCATCCAGAGGGCATGGTTCATCCGAACCTCTTCCGTTGGACGGTGCAGCAATAGCATTGTCTCCTCCCAGGAAGAGGGTCTCCGGTTTGTTTCTTGGTTGGAGTGCCTTCTGTGTGGAGTTTGCATGTCCTCCTTGCATACGTGTGGGTTTCCTCTGGGTGCTCTTTTTTCCTCCCACGTTATAAAGACCTGCATCTGGAGCATTTCTTCCCAGGCGTCCGCTGAAAATTCTGTGTTCCAAGTTGGACTTTCCAGTAAACAGATGTTAAATAAATAAAATAAAATTTCAAGCTCACAGGCATGCATCCCTTTCTTCTCCTGTCTGTCAAATCATTGTAGCCCATCACAAACCTTCAACTAGGAAACTGTATCAAAGTAAATGGGAAAATTTGCAAATTTGGTCCTTATGAATGAACTTGATCCTTGTACGACCCTTTTTCATAAAGTCTTGGATTTTCTAGCTAACCTCTATCAATCTGGTTCAGCTACTTCAACAATTGAAGTTCATCTAGCGGCAATCTCCAACTCCCATTAAGATTTGATAGGTCATCCCTTATGTCACACAAACTTTGTAAAGCCTTTTTAAATGAAGCCCTAATGTTAAGACCCCCCATTTAAAGAATCCATTCCTCCTTGGGATCCAACATTAGTTCTCCAGACCTTTACTTTGTCTCCCTTTGAACCAACAGCTACTTGCGACTTAGTTTCTGACTTGGAAAACTTTATTTTTAGTTGCTATCACATCTGCAAGAAAAGTATCTGAACCTCAGGCTCTGTCTTCCAAACCACTCTACATAATATGTCACAAGGACAGGGTTTCCTTTAGGGCTAATCCATCTTTTTTACCAAAAGTAGTCCCTGAATCTAATGTCGGACACTTCAACTGCCAGTCTTTCCTTAATTTTTCCAGCAAAGGGGAGTACTCCCTTTATTTATTAGATGTTTACAGACAGTTGCATTTTTATCTACACAGAACAAAAGGCTTCCAAAAATCAGATCAGTTTCAAAGGTTGCCTTAGCGAAATGGCTTAGAGACTATTATATTAGCCATTTGAACAGGCTCCAGTCTTCATGCTCTGTCAAAGCCCATTCAACTAGAGTGGTGGCAGCTTCTGCAGTTTTCATGCCAGAGCCTCTTTAGATGACATTTCTGCAACAGCTACTTGGGTTTCTCCTCATAACTTTCACTCATTACAAACTGGATCAGGTCTCCAGAAGGGCATCATTCGGTTCCATGGTGCTCAGGCATATTAGTCTGAGACCTCCCAAGATTTAGGTAGCTGGGGACTCTGTCTCACAGTCAAGGATTACATGAAAATTGACAACATCAGATAAAGAAGCTATGGCTTATCTTAAATGCTCCATCTGTGGTTTCAGTCTTCACCAATCCTTGACATCCCCTCCTTCCATCCCCCAGCCTGAGACTTAGTGGATCGAACTCTTGCATAACTGGCTCCTTGTTATGGACACATCTGGTTTCCTCTTCTTGTATGCTGTTTGTCTGCACGAATTTAGGGAAACTTGATCTGAGGTAATTCTGAGAGGAGCATTATGGGTAAAAGCCTGGCTTGAGAGTTTAGGAGGCACGAGCTGAAGTAAATGTCCGAGTTTGCTCCGAGGCTTGGGACCGAGCCCCACAGACCAGGATTAGTGAAGATCGACAACACAGATGGAACATTATGGTAAGACGTAACCTCTTTTTTTCACATCTTATGTCTGACCCTGCAGCCATAGCCACATTTTTGCCAGCTAGAAACACTCTTGGTGTCATCCAGTCATTCCCCTGTGGGCAGGGAAAGAAAGGTATTAGATTTGGCAAGAGAATATTTTCTTCCAATTTGAAGTGTAGAATTCTTAACTGTTAAACTCTTATGGAAGTGTTTTATGCAGTTTGAGAGAATTCTCTTGCACTTCCAATGAACATAGTGTGTATCTAAATTTAATTGTTTCTAACATTTTTCAAGTATCAAAATAGTGTGCATAATTGTGCAGATAAAGTATGAAATGTTAAATTGACCTTTAGACAAAAGTTTATTTTGACCATCTGATACTGAGGTCCACAAAAAATTTGATGAGAGGAGGAAATTAATACAGGGGCTCTCAGCATTTTTCAGCCCCCTCCCCCCAAAATGTCTCAAATCCCCTTTTCCATCTAAGAGGCAAAACAATTCCCTATTTTCTGAAGTTAAAAAGGGAATCAAAAAGAGATGGCAGAGGTGAGCAATATAAAACAAGAACTTTTTTGAAAAAAGGGGCTATATATTTTAAAACGACTATCTTCTGACCTCTAATTCTCTCATGGTACATCTTGTGTACATTTCAGCTTGTCTACCTATGGATTCTCCATTTTCTTCAATGTTTGTAGTGCAACAGTCTAAGGGAGTTTTACTTCCTCCTAATAATTTTCCCCTTCTTGGGGTCTTAACTTTGTGCTGGAAAATTAACCATGTCTTCATTTTAACCTGCTCATCATGCAGACTTAAGGTTCATTACATGGAAACTGTCCTCATTGCTCTGACATCTGTAAGAATATTATAGTTCACCTACCATGACAGCTTGCAACTTAGTCTGGTCTTCTGTTTAGCTAGGGTCTCAAGAAGAAACTCCTCAATCTGATGGCATTTTCATTCGTTCCTCAACCTGTGGGTTTCAGATCTGACCTAGGATCTGGCTCTGCTACTTTTCAAGCTTAAGATTCGAAGCTCAAGCTCCTCCTCTCCATCACATAATGCCCCCATATTACTTCAAATCGAGTTTGCTAAAAATGTACACCTTCCACTTCAGGGCCTCATACCCCTGGTAGAAAACCCAAGGAGGCCAGGGAACATAGGAAGCGTTCCCTTGAGCGTTCCTCCTCAGAGCTGCCTAAAAAGGTGCCAAAACCTTTAGATCTGAGGTTGTTGGATCCAATAATTGTGGTTTCATCTCCCTCTGCTTCATGTGCTCCTCCTGTCTCCTCTGAGCCAGGTGTATCAGCACGGAGCTGACCTCCCCCAAGCTAGTGTCCAGGCCACCTTCATCCTCCTCAGTCTGGTCTTACCTGTAGCTTGTCAGCGTGAGGTGGATAGATTGAGAAAATTTCTCAAGGCACAGATTCAGATGGGGGGTCTGGCAGCTCCATCCCCTTCTGGATCCGTGAGCAGAGATTCCCCTTTTTGTCCCTTGGCTCCTTCTCCAGTCCAACTTCCTGCTTTGGAGTTGTCAAGTCAATGACCATGAGAACTGAGACGTTGGATCTGATGGTCGTTACCACTTAGAGTCCGACTGTTCTCCGACAGCTTCAGGGCTTAGTGCATCTCGGAGCCAAAGCTTGGACATGGGGTCTGGGGGGTTGACTTTGACTCTTAGGTTTTCAGAGCTGTTGCTTCCCCCTCTGGGCCTCGGCATTTGATAGCTCAGTGCCGACTTCCCCCTCGGAGTGGAGGATTGCAGGGGCACCAGAAAAGTCTGCTCCAATGGCTTCGGCTCAAGATGGATGGCTCTCAGATCCTCGCAGCCCATCTGCCTTCGAGGTGGTGGAGAGGGTTCTCGCCCACCCCAAGGGTTTCCTGGTTCTCCCACCATTGGATCCAATTGCCATCCCCATGGAATCTGTGATTGAGGCCTCATATCTTCCACCGGGACAACCGGTGCTGCAAAGCTGACAACCTCTTCTACTGTGGCACCCAGTTTTTTCCTTCCATTACCTCCCCAGAGTATCCCATCGAGGAGGTCCCCTGGAAGAAGGTGTAAAAGCAGACACCTTGATTCCCCGCAAAAATCCGTCATTATGGACACTGACTTTGAGGAAGGGGAAGGGTCCCCTAGATCTTAACCTGACTATATCTCCTTTGCGGACATCTTAGAGATCCACCATCAAAACTGGATGGTCGTCCCAAAGCCTTAACCCTGAGGAGTCAGTGCTCTTGGAGGCCTTTGGCAAAGGCCCATTTACATCCTTGTGCCGCCCCTGGTGGATCCTCTTATTGAGTAAGTTTCCACTAGGGCATGAAAGGATCTGGACACTAAAGCCCTTACCCAAGTGGGCTGGTAAGATACTAAGTGCCCACGTAGACAAATCGCACTGGACCGAAATGATCCCAGTAGATGACATGGTTGTTATGGCAGCCACCAAAATGAAGCTAGCTCAGGAATGCTCCACTGTCCATCTCCCTTACAGGGAGTCTAGGGCTTTAGACCGGTTTGGCAAGAGGTTTTACACTTTGTCCGTATTTGCTTTCCAAATGTTAAACTACTTATCTCACTTTACCAGGCTACAGAGGGCCTTAAAGAGCTCTCTAGCTCGGTCCCCGAGTCCATGTCTGAAGAGGAATGCAAGACTTTTTCTTCCAGAATGGCCACACCAATCGATATCTAATTCGTCCATAAGGCTGATTGCTCACCTGATAGGCACCTCTAGGGCCACCGGTTCTGACATTGCCATTAGGTGCCATTCCTGGATGGGGCTGTGTGACTTTGTGGAACCTTTCAAGGCATCATTTGCCAATGCACCCTTTGGTTTATCTGTTTGGATTCATGACACTGATAAATGGTGCCCCACGGGCAGAGGGATCCTCAGAATCAAAGGTCTCTGGATTCCTTCTCGGACAGACCCTTTCGGTGCTCCTGATTGGTTGCCCAACTGCCCTTCTCTGGAGGCAGTCAGGGGACACTTATCCTTGCACCTAGAAATCTGGATAACCATCACAAATGGATGCAAAGGATTGTATCCAGAGGATACTCCATTCCCTTTTTAGAGCTTCCCAAGCCAAAGACTTACCTCCCCAATATGCCACCCAGTCAGAGGGAGGAAGCAGCTGTAGAAATTACAAAGCTGCTGCAAAACAGTCTCATCCAGGAGGTCCCTCCTGAGCAAGTCAGATAAGGCATCTACTCAAGGTTCTTTTTAGTACCAAAGAAGACAGGGGACTTGAGACGAATTTTGAATCTAACATCTCTGAACAAATCAGTCAGTAAAGCTGTGCTCAGACCTGAAGGATGTGTACCACCATATCATAATGGAGAGGCGCTCCAGACAGTATCTTTGTTTCAGGCTGGGAGCCAGTCAGTACCAATTCTGAGTGCTTCAGTTTGGTCTCACTGTAGTAGTTACAGCTCATCTCAGACTACAGGGATTACATGTGTTTCCTTATCTTGACGACTGGCTCCTAACTGCTTCAACCAGGTATCTACTCATTCAAGCCAGAGATTACCTGTTGCATCTGGCTCCCACTCTTAGTATAACCGTCAACACACAAAATCACAGCTATGTCCTGTTCAGCTGCTAGACTTTACTGGAGCTCATTTGGACACAACCAAAACTGTTTTTTCTACCTTCAGAGTTTCAACTCTGAGACTTCATCTCCCAGATCCTAGTAATTCTATCCCCTCCAGCAAAATTAGTACTAAGGGCGTTGGACTCTATAGCTGCCACGATAATGCTGTTAACTACAGCACACTTCCACATGCGAATCCTACAGTGGATGTTATTAGTTCATGGATCATTACATCAACATCCTCTGACTCAACCTATAAACTGTTACAGGTATGCAGAGATTCTCCTCTTTGGTGGCTTCATTCCTCAAAGTCAATGTGGATGTCCCAGGAGACCAATTTGCCTATCAACATTCTGGAGATGAGCAGTGGTTCTGGCATTGCAAGCACTACACAGCTGTCTTCCTCTGGGGACCACTGCAATTCAGATGGACAATGTCTATTGTGGTACATCAACAAGCCAGGGGGATCCAGATCTTACCTACAGTGTCGAGAAGCAGTGAGTGTGTGCCAGTGGGCGATCTCTACCAGCCGCTTTCTAGTGGCAATGCACATACTGGGGGAGTCCAACATTCTAGTGGATAGGCTCAGCAGAACTTTACTAATGCTTTACGAGTGGTCTCTAAACTAGTCAGTGGAAAAATATGATCTTTTTCAAGTGGGGATATTCTTGCTGTGATCTCTTTGCCTCTTCCTCAACAAATGCAGCAGGTTCTATGCCTTGATCCCTCCTCAGGGCAGTCCCCAAGAGATGCTGTAGTCCATGCTTGGCCTCCCAGTCTACTTTATGCAATCCCCCTTACCCTTTATTCCCAAATTCCTTCAGAAAGTTCATCAGTTGAAGAGCAAAGTAATCCTCATTGCTCCTTTCTGGTCTCACCAAATCTGGTTCACCTTCCTCTGGTCTCATCTAGTTTGTCCTCCATGGACTCTGGTCTACTTCCAGAAGTGTTGTCCCATCCCTCAGGGCAGACTCATGCGAATCTGCAAGATCTAAAATTGACCACATGGTTTCTCCAATTCCAGGCTTTCATCCCCAGTCTGAGATTCTGATATCAGCTCACAAAGCATCTACCAGAAAGATATACAAGAGTAAATGGAAAAGATTTGCCATTTGGGCTCAACAGAAGCTAATTGATCCTTTACGGCTCGTTTTCCTGTGATTTTAGATTTCCTGGCTTTCCTCTTCCAGAATGGAGCCAGCTATTCCATGTTGAAGATTCAGTTGGCAGCCATTTCGAATTTCCACACTGGGGAAAACTCTCTTCTTTAGCTTTTTCTAAGCTATGTTTTTCTCAGTGGCACCTTTTTTGCTTCGTCTGCCAATCAAGGTTTCAACTCCTCCCTGGGATCTTAGTTTGGTTTTACAAGCTTTGGTCTGCCCCCCCCCCCCCCCCCGAACCAGCAGCTAAGGTAGAGCTAAAGTTTGTCTCCTGGAAAATAGCCTTTTTAGTAGCTATTACATCAGCAAAAAGGAGTTTCCAAGCCCCCTCTTCTAAACCTCCTTATTTAATCTTCCATAAGGTCAGAGTATTTTTGTGGACCAATTCATCCTTTTTACCTAAAGTGGCCATAGAAAGCAATATCAATCAGTCCATCTTCCAGTTTTCTTCCCCAATTTTCAGAACAAGGGAGAACGCACTCTACATCTTCTTGATGATCACAGGCAGTTGCTTTTTTTTATCTGGATAGGACAAAATCCTTCAGAAAGCTGTTCATATCCTTTTCAGAGGTTAGGAAAGGTACAGTAGTTACCAAACTTACTCTAGTCAGATGGTTACAAGATTGCATCTCCTGTGTTTATTCCTCAAAAGGTATGTCTTTGTCAGGGTGAGCTCATTGTATGAGATCTGTGGCGACTTCACATGCCTTTTTCTCGAGAATGTCAATTGATATTTGTGCGTCTGCCTGTTGGTCAAGGTCTCATACTTTTCTCATTACAAACTAGACATGATTTCTAGGAATAGAGCTGCTTTTGGCTTTCCCATGTTTTGGAACATCCTTCCATGAGAGCCACCCTAGGTTTGTGTAGCTGGGAACTCTGTCCCACAGGTTGGGGAATGAATGAAAATGACAACATCAGATAAAGAAGTTATGTTCTTACCATAACAGTCCATCTGTGTTGCCCATTTTCATTCTTTCTCAACCTCCCCACCTTCCTTCCCCGTGGCCTTTTTCTGTGTAGACGTGACAGAGTTGGTTTCTAGTACCAACTGTAGTTCCTGAACCTTTCTCCTCCTCTTTGACTATGTGGGTACCATAGGTGTATATTTTTGACAAACTCAATCTGAGGTAATCTGGGGGACTGAGGCAGCATGGGATGAAGAGGAGGAGCTTGAGCTTCGAACATTAATCTTGGAAAGTATTAGTCTGATCCGAAACTGACAGGTTGAGTAAGAATGAAAATGGACAACAGATGGAACATTATGGTAAGAACATAACTTCTTTTTCATGTCCATGGTTATTTGAGTTCAGTTTTAATCAAACCATCAGTTTTCCAGTGCTGTACCTGGGATATAAGTTGAAAGGATTTTATATATTTTGGATGTGCATAGGCAGCTAAGGTACTATCTTGACAGAATCAAGTTCTTTGGAAAAGCTGATCAGATATTTATTTCTTGTGCTGTGGTAAAGAAAGGACAACCTGTGTCAAAATGGACTATTTCCAGATGTTCCAGATGGTTGTCCTCCGCTTTTGCCTGTTACTCCCACCATGGTAAACCACTAAACTACTACTAAGCATTATAAAGGCTCATTCTAATAGAGCCTTGTCTTTGGCATGTTGGAAAGGGCCTTACTCCAAGTATTCTAGAGGCAGCTACATGGTCTTCTACATACCTTTACAAGGCATTACAGACTAGATTCTTTTTCTAGATCCTGGGCAGACTTTGCTAGGACTATTCTCCAGGGGGCTTCTGGATACAAATTTTCCTTCCTCCCATGTTGGCTAGATTTTTGGTAATCAACCCATATAGAGGTTACTATAGCAGTGGGACTGATGAGCATAGTACAGTTGTGCAAGTTGCACTTGCCTGTAACAGTAGATGTTCGAATTCTCATTGCTGCAGTAACCACATCCCACCTTCCATCATCTTGTTTTGGTCTGTAGCTGTTTTTTGGGATATAAAATGACTTGGTTAATATATTACTGGTTCAAGATGAATATGCTCCTCCTCCTTTTGCTGCAAGAAAGTCCTGAAGAAGTTTAAACTCTCTGCTGAGATTTCCATTCACAGGGCTGTCCAGTTAGCATTCGGAGTGAAGGTGTGGGAGGGAGTCAAATTATTGTGAAATCTGGTTGGTGTATGCTGGGCAGGACCCATCCCATATAGTCTAAAAGAAACTGCTGCAGTGAGGAATTTGAACATGCACTGCTTTGGGTAAGTGCAACTTGTACAACTGTACTTTTTTCTAATATTTAAAAAATCTTTTAGCATTGGTCGCGACTTCCCCAAATTTGTTAGTTTTTGTGAATGCAAACATTTTACCATTCCTATCCCTAATATTTCCTTTACAAATTTAGTCAACTCCACCATTTTGTTTTCACATACTCTTCCCATTCTTCACCTTCTAGTCTTATATTTTTCTTTCTTGCCTTATCCAGCATTCCAGTCAGACATTGCTCAGTTTACTCAACTTGCTTTACAGTCTAAAAAGCCAGTTTTGATTCTCTCTCAGTTGTCACTTACATGACCATCAGGTAGTTATGGAGCATTTTATCAGTGTAACCATGACATAGTTTTCATGTAAATTTATACAGTCCGGTCAGGTTCCACAGGTCAGATAGCTACTAGACTATTTGTAGTGTCTGGCACATTTAGTCTTATAATTTTTCTTTTCTCTGGTCACAGATCACGGAACATCAGAAACATAGCAAGGGCAGAGTAAAGGGGCAGTTACCTTGGGTGCAAATTGTTGTGGGCATTGACAGTTGGCAGTGGGGCTTTATTACAGTACAGTAATTGGTGTCAGGGTCAAGTACTGCAGCCCTTAGTTGGTGGTATGGTAACTGGAGCAAAACAATTGCTAAAATGTCCTAGGAGCATGAGTGGAAGAGTGGGGAGGCCAAATGGGCTTTTTTTTCCCTCTCAGCTTACAGGAATTCAGGTACACCAGATCAGGAAACTGCACTACATGAACAAGCTTTACCTCTGTGGGACGTTATAGCCAACCCTCGGCAACTCTCAAATGACTTCTTAGTATTCAGACTCCACTCACCACATAACATTCTTCCATTATCAGCCAATAAACGGAAGTTTCACATTGCTGTAAACCAAAAACTGCATCAAATAGCTTTTAACCTCTGAAATGAAGTAACTTGATGCAGCAAGTTCAGTCAACATAGTGTATACATTTCATCTTCAGATCTTACTCTCAAATGGCTAGACTATTACCAAAACAAACTGCAACAGCACATCTCCTTCTCTGACTGTGCCAGACTTGTGAAAAACCCACATAGCCTAACCCCACCACCTGTAATAACACTTTTCTTACAGGTTCACAGGTAAGTACAAGTCTAGTCACCTTGCAGGACATTTTAAGGCTAGCCAGTTTCCCTTTTTGTGCTGTAAATAACCTATCCCATTTGGTTATAGGTTGGCCTTACCCATTCTTTATATATTATCCTCAAGAATAACTGGGATCATACTGTAGATCTGAAGGGACCCATGCATGGGATGAAGCATTTAAAGAGATATCTCTGTTCATTAGTAGTACAAGGGGCAGCCCTGGGGTAAATTTTAGTTTCCCGTCAGTAGATCTAAGTTGAAATTGAAAATGGACTGTTATGAACTTTGTTTTATGTGGCTGGGGAGTCTGTTCTGCAGCAGTTGTATCTTCTGAGGAATTGTACCTGTCCCTCCAAACTTTTCTTTTGATGATGCAGAAGGCATTTAACTTGCTGATGTGCAGTAAATCCATCAGTAATTAGTCAGTGGATGCCTTTTATACCAGACCGAGATCACCTCTTAGCAGTCTGTAGGATAGTGTGTGTAGTGACAGGGCCTTCATTTGGTCCGTGTAAGACATGTTTAGGCCTTGTATCCTTTTAGTAAGGTATCTCTGTGGGCGTTCCTTTTATTGCAGGAGTCTGGACAGATGCATGCCAAAGGGGGGAATTATATTCAATGATTGACCTAGAGGGCTGAGTAAAGCGGGACAATGACATCCTTAGATCTAGACAAAATATAGGAGGACCTTCTTAGAATACACACGTTGGTCAAAAGGTAGGTCACTGTCCACATAAGTTAGAAATCCTGAACTGGATTAACTCTTAGAGGCATATTGTCAGTGTGGTAGTTTCCTGGGGTAGATGACTTCCCAGTGGATACAGTAATGCATTTTTCTGGCATTTAGTTTCAGAACATGATTTTGACACTAGTTATTTGAGACCACACTTCTTGCAGGATGGCTGAGTCATGGGGATTCAGTGACTGCTCCTCGTACTGTGCAGCGGTTATTTGCAGATGTGGTCAGCCAGAGCCCTTTGGTGTATTGGCTTTTACTTCAGAAAAGTAGATGTCAAATAGGCGAAGTCCCAGAACAGAAATCAGGGGAACTCCCACTGGTGACTGGTCTCTCTTCTTGCTGTTTTATTAACCAGTATCCCCAGTCAGTGACCACTGTCTTTTACTCTCATAGTGGCCCTTTAAAAAGCCTAAAATACCTCTGTTATACATGACACACTTCCCTACTTTAATTAAAATCGCATTTTGTTTAAACCGAGCAACATTGACTGTCCTCCCCTTTTTATCCTTCAAACCCAATGAATGCCCTCAATCTCTTTAGCAGCATATTTCCAAATAGAAGTTTATACCCTTTAACTCCTTCCTGCTAACCAAGTAATTGTTGGCCCTGGTTATTTCCTGAGCTCACAGAAATCCATGTGATTGAGACAAAAACTTGCTTCTCTGGAACTTGTCTAACAACCCAAACTACTTCATCCAATATTAGCAACTAAACCATGAGGTGAGACTGACAAAGCCATCAAAGCAACTTACTCCAAAACAAAAAGTCCTCTTAAGATCCTAAAATGCACTAGAAAGAACTGAAAAGTGTCCTAGGTCAGACCAAGGATGTCATACACCCATATCAGTTTTGAAGAGCATCTTTCCGTTCTCATTCCCGTAAACCATTCTGCCACACCATCTTTTCCCTAGCTTGCGACTTGGCCCCTTATTCTCATTTTAGCTGCAAGCAGTTTTCTGTAGAACATATCTGCAGATTACATCCTCCACCTTAGAATATTTACGCAGTATCCCAAATCTACACCCAGGGCAACTGGGGTGGTGCAGCGGTTAGTGTTGCCACCTCACAGCAAAGAGGTCTTCTGGTCGGATTCTCTTCTGGGGTGCCTTCTGTGCGGAATCTGCATGTTCTAACTCGACACTGTTAAACTCCACTGCCAACTGTTGCGGACCGTTGTTCCATTGTGGTGACCCCTAATGGGGAAAGCCAAAAGGAGGAGAGAAAGATCCCAAATGTACACCCAAAGTTCATTAAAAAGTTTGTCTACATTGTCCATCAGCCTAACATATTTAACCATAGTGATTTTTTTCTACTGAATGCTGCTTCAGTAATTCTCATGCCAAAGTTCCCAAACACACACAAGCAGAACATTCTAGATAAGTAGTCCTCTTCACACCACAGGCCAAGCTTCTGGAAAAGCTAATCTGCAAACAAATCCTTCACCATTTCCTCCATTTTGTTCAATAAACAAAGTAGATCATGTTTTCAGGCCTATCTTTAAGGTAAAATACTGCTCTATACACTGTCACTGATGTTGTTCGTGTCTCACTGTTGCAGTCATTACATTTGGGTTATCCTGCTGGCAGGTTGCCCTTAGTCGGCCTGAATTCCAAAGTCTTGGGTCCTGCGTCGGTTGCTGTTGCCTCTTCCCTGACGTCAGGTCGGCAGGGGTATAAAAGATGCAGCAGATGCCATTTTATTCAGTCTTGCCGAGCGGTGCCTGATGCAGAAGCAGTTCGCAAGTGCCGGTCGGCAAGTCTTCATTAAAAGCTAAGTACCCCGTTGGAGAAACTTTTATCTTGCTCCAGACTGATGTCAGAAAAAGTTAATTGTATTTCTTGTGGGAAGCAAATAGCTCATAAGGACCTTCATTCTTACTGTATTCCTAGCCTAGGCCCTGACCATGACGTTGCTAGTTGTTGGTTTTGTGCTGGATTTAACCAACGCACTATTAAGCGTCTGTACGATTTTGCATTAAGCTATTTTGGGAGATGATTTAATTATACAATGTCGTCTGATAGCCATCCGACTACCGGAGTTCACAAAAAACGCAATCAAACAAAAAGGCAACCGAGGTCCAAAACAGACTAAGCTTCTCCTAAGCAAGTCGCCGGTTCTCAGTGAGGTGCTTTCGCAGCCACCGACACCCACTACTTTAGAGTTGCAGGCCGCTACCAACTCCCACGTGGAGTCGGCCAGGTCGCAGGAAACTCAAGGTATTGGAGCCTCGGAGATTATTCCATCAGATGGGTCCGGAGCCGCTGAGCAGGCATCGGCTTCTGAGGGTGTATTCAGACCTAAACAATTGTACATTAAACCAATTTCAAAGACTAAAACACCTTTAAAGGCAAAGAAACAAGTTCAGCCACAAACACAGGCCTCCATGCCCAAAAAACGGATGCTCAAAATAGCCGAAGACTTAATTACCTTGATCAGGGGTTCCCATCCCCCTCCTGATAAGAGGCCTAGGCAAGAGACAAACTATGAATCTTCAGATCAGGTTTCCATTTCTTCTGATCAGGAATATTCTCTTCCCCCCCATGAGGATTCTGATGCTGAAGAATCAATTCCTTCAGCTTCTCCTCCTGAGGACTACGTTTTTGGGGAAACTTTGCATACCATGAGGGAGCACTTCCACTGGGAGAGCCAAGATTTTTCAGAATCTAAGAAAAGGCTCAGACTTCCTTTTACTACCTCAACACAGGCCTCTAGCTATTATGCCTGTGTTGGACATTGTAGGTGATGTGTTCTCTGAGTCTAGTCTGACCCCTGACTCCTTGCCTCCAGCTCCTGTTAAGCCGGACATATACTACAGGGTCCCTGACTCTCATAAATTCCTTTTCAAAAACCCTACTGCAGACCCAGAAACTATTTCTCAGGGTCCAAAAGGGGTCAAGGCTTCTACTGTAAAAAAAACCCTACCCCTCTGACAAGGAATTCTAGGGCACTGATAGATGGGGGGAAAAAGATTTACACATCTGCTACTTTGGCTATAAGGGCCTTAAATTGCCAGTTTCACATGCTCAAATATCAGCAATATATCATGACACTGCTTAAACAGAAAATGATGGCAAATTCTGAATGTGCAGAAAACAAAGAAATGCAGGATTTATTGCATGCAGCTGATCAAGTTGGAAAGCATACTTTGCAATGTGGGTTTGATTCTCTGGAGGCCTCCTGCAGGGCCGCTGTTACAGGTTCTGTCATTAGGAGGCATGCTTGGTTAAAGGAACAAAATCTGCCTGACCATGTTAAAGCAAAATTATTAGATGCTCCTTTACAACATGATACCTTGTTTGATGTTAAGGCAGAAGAGGTGTTAAAGAAAATGGAGGACAAAGCTAAATCTATGCAAACGGTCAAGGATTTCTTACAGGTACAGCCACCTAGATTTAGTAGACACTGGCCTACAAAGAATTGGTCCTTTCCAGTCTCAGACCTCAAAGGGGCAGATCCAGATGCCCTAGAGGCAGATCACAGCCGCAAGGATCCTACAGGTCTTAGCAGTGGAGTGCTTCTACCTCCAAAGGTGGAGAAGACAAAGCACAATCATACAGGAAACAGTCCCAATGACTTCCTCCTGCCTGCACCAAGCACTTTTCTGGCAGCACCCTTAGGGGGAAACTAGCACTTTTTTCTCAAAATTGGCACATTAACCCAGGACAAATAGGTTCTAGACAGTGTCACAAGGCTACAAGTTTCATTTCCATACCCTGCCAAGGGCAAACGGTTGGCCAGACCTGCCAAAAAATCAATGGGCTGAGGCTCAAAAACGAGTCGCAGCTCTCATGGGCATGAGGGCTATTCAACAAGTGCCACAGCAAGAGCAGGGACAAGGTTTTTACTCAAGACTGTTGGTACCCAGAAAGGATAAAGCATGGAGACCAATACTGGACCTATCTATTCTAAACACTTTCCTGGATATACCAAAATTCAAGATGTTGACCTTACAGCAGCTTCTGCCCATGCTGGGCAGCAAGGCTTGGCTTGTGACTTTAGACCTAAAAGAGGCATACCTGCATGTCCCAGTCAGACAATCATGCAGAAGATACCTCAGATTCAAGGCTGGCTCAAAGCATTACCAATTCTCTGCAGTGCCCTTTGGCTTATCTACTGCATCCAGGGTCTTAAAGTGCCTGGCACTAGTAATTGCTTACTACAGACAGAGGGATTTTAACATGCCTAGGGTACACAGTCAACAAAAAGAAATCAAAACTAGTATCCTCTCAAGATAATATTCCTGGGTGCAAGCTTAAATGCAACTGCCCAGATGGCTTATCTCACTCCCGACAAAGACAACTGACTACCTATTTCAAGGAAATGGCAACAAAGGCCCAGTTATCTGCAAGAAAAATTCTCCAGGCTTTGGGCTTCATGGCATCCTGCATCTTACAAATTCCATATGCAAGACTGCATATGAGGAAAATTCAATGGTACCTAAAAAGTGTCTGGACACATTGCCACAGCCTGGAAACAATGATAACTCCATGCCTGCAACAGGAGTTTCGATGGTGGGCAAAGGCTTGTCATCAAAACAAGGGACAGCCATTCTCACTACCCCCAGCCAGGCAGAACCTAACGACTGATGCTTCAGATTATGCCTGGGGGGGGGCACACATGGCAAAAAGAGGCATTCAGGGCACCTGGTCCACAAACGAAAAGCATTTACATATCTATCAAAAAGAGATGCTAGCTGTTCAAAATGCCCTGACAGCCTTCAAGGACCTACTTCATCCGGGACAACTACTGATGAAGTCAACACCACGGTCATGTGGTACATAAACAAGCAGGGGGGCACTCATTATTATCCCCTGTGCAGACAAGCCATGGCTTTATGGGACACAGCATTGACTTACAAAGTTCATCTGCAGGCACAATTCCTGCCAGGAAAGGAAAATACTCTGGTAGACGAACTAAGCAGAAACCTCATGGATCCCCACGAGTGGCACCTGGATCCACAAGTCTTCAGCATAACAAAGAAATGGGGGCGCCCGGACATAGATCTATTTGCCTCCCCTCAAAACAATCAACTAAAATGATTCTGCACAAGGACTTATCACAGACAAGCTTAGAAAGTGGACGCCTTATCTTTCAACTGGACAAACCTATCAGTATATGCCTTTCCTCCACTGCCTCTCCACCCCAAGGTGCTCCTAAAGGTCAGGCAGGAGAAACCAAAAATGATTCTGATTGCCCCAGACTGGCCACGCCAGTACTGGTATCCGATTTTAAGGAACTTGTCCCCATGTCCAGCCTGGACCTTACCTCAAATACCTCATCTACTGTCTCAGCAAAACAATCAGATTCTGCATAGCCAACTCAGGATCCTAAACCTGGCAGCATGGTGGATAATGTAGCCATACAAACCACACCTCTCAGTAAAATTGTGATGGATGTCATTTTAGAAGCCAGAAGGCCTAGTACTAGAAAAGCCTGTGCTAGAAAATGGAAGAGATTATGCTCTTGGAACCAAGCTCAAGGAACTGATACAGCTGTCCCAAATATTCCTCAGATTTTGCCATACTTAACTGAGATGCTGGACAAAGGTCCATCTTTTTCATCAATTAAAATCCATGCCTCTGCCATTTTGGCTCATTACAATACAGAGCCACCACTCTTTTCTCATCCTTTATTAAGACAGTACCTCAGAGGAGCCAAAAACTTAAGGCCTCCAAGGAGAATGCCAATACCTGCATGGGACCTCAATTAGGTGTTGGAAAAATTAATCTTACCTCCTTTTGAGCCAGCTGCTATTGCGGATATGTCCTTATCTTGGAAAACAGCTCTGCTCCTAGCAATAACTTCTGCAAGATGAATTTCAGAGCTACAGGCTCTCATGGCTGTGGAACCCTTTATAATTTTTTATCCAGACAGGGTCTCTGACAACTAACCCTACATTTATGCCTAAGGTGGCATCCAGTGTAGCCCTTAACCAAACGATTCATTTGCCAACTTTTTATCTAAATCCAGAGAACAAGGGGGAGAAAATTCTGCATTCTTTAGACGTGCACAGACAGCCTAGATTCTACTTGGACAAAACTAAAGTTTTCAGAAAGAACATTTACTAGTGGCATATGCCGCAACATCACAAGGAAAGGCAATCTCCAAGCAGACTATTTCAAAGTAGATAGGTCACTGCATTTGTTTATGCTACTCACAGCATGGCAAACCAGTGCCTAAGGGCATTAGGCCACATTCAACCAGAGCTGCAGCCACTTCTGCAGCCTTTCTCAGGGGAGTACCAGCCAAAGACATTTTAGAGGCTGCTACTTGGAGTTCAGTGCATACCTTTACAAAACATTACAATCTGCCTCTCTACTCTAAATCCAGGGCAGGCTTTGCCACTGCAGTTCTGCAGGGCCTCGTAGCCGCTCCTAATGCTGTTTAGCTCCAGCCCCCCAACCATAGCTTTGGGACTCAACCCAAATGTAATGACTGCAGCAGTGAAACACAAGAACATGGTACAGTCACTTACCATAAATGTAGATGTTCAAATGTATTCACTGTTGCAGTCCAGGTTGCCCACTCGTCATCCCACTTTTTGATGGAACTTATCTTTACTTTAATCTATACAACGTAGGTGGTCTATTTGCTTATAGATGAAGGTAAAGCTTATTTTGGTGCATGTATGTTTTTACATAATTTTAGCCTACCCTTTTGGGGGCACCTGACATCTGGGGCAAGAAAAACTGAATAAAATGGCATTGGCTGCATCTTTTTATACCCCTGATGACCTGATGTCAGGGAAGAGGTGACAGCAGCCGACGCAGGACCCAAGACTTTGGAATTCAGGCCGACTGAGGGCAACCTGACAGCAGGATAACCCAAATGTAATGACTGCAACAGTGAATACACTCAACATCTACATTTATGGTAAGTGTACACAACTGTACTATTCCATAGTCACTAATTATGGATAGTAGACTACTAACAGTTGCAATGCTGTAGATCTTAAGTGCATCTTTTACACTGTGAACTATTCACTGCTGATCTCCAAGCTTGCCAATCTAGGCTTTGCCCAAGAAACACAAGTGGTTTACATATCTCCAAGACTGCCCCATTGTGGTAATTTTTGCTGAACTGCAGGTGCTGGATTCACATTTACTACTTTGGTCCTTCAATGACTCTGTGCTTGGCCCCATACTCTTTCTGTTTCAGTAACTTGCCTTTTGATCTTCCATACCTCAAAATATTCTATTTGATGTTGTCAGTCTTTACTCAGTCTTTGACAGTGGGCTCTGTTCTGAACCTCGGAACCAGCTCGGACGTTTATTCCAGCTTGCGCCTTCCAAATTCTCAAGCCAGGCACTACCCATAATTTTCCTCTCAAATTTACTTCCGACCTCGTTTGCCGCTTCATAGGTCAGACGCTTTTGTTCTCCTCTCGAGCCTTTGCTGATTGAGTAAGTTTAATCTATTAAAACTCTTATCTCTACATATTTTTGCTTAATTTTCTTTTTCAATCTTCTCTGTCTATCCGCTCCTCTTGTAGCTTCGCATGAGTGTTTCTCTTCTCTTCTTTCTGCCGTTGGTATTCTCCAAGTACCATCATTGGTACATTTCTTTCCTTTATTACCTTTTTAGGTATTCTTAAATTACCATTGTTATTTTCCTTTTTCTAGCTCTGTCCCTTAATTGTTAAAAAGAAAAAAAAATCTTCACTATCTCTCCTTTGTCCGTGTGTTTCAACCCTTTTTTTCGTAATGGCTGAGAAACTGTTCCCCTGTCAAAACTTCAAAAGGCACCACCGGTTTCAAAAGGTGCCAAGTGCCAGGGTAAGATGCCCAACTCTGGGCATACCCTTATGTGTATACTGTCTGGGGAAACCATCTTCAGGAAGATTGTTCAGTATGTCACGGGTTCTCCGCCCGTACCCTTACTGAGGAAGAATAAACTTATCTTGAAGGGACTCCTCAAATTTGATTTCAAAGAAGCCATTTCTGGGTCTAGGACTGAAGCTAGCACATCTTTATCCTTCTCTTCTTCCTCCACCAAGAAAAGACCTTTGCTTACTAGTTCATTGGAACCATCCAAGAAGGTCTCTAAACTGACCTCTGTACCGAATAGCTCTTCGGCACCAAAAGGTTTATCTGGCTCGATGCCCAAAACTGTATCGGAGCTGACAGCAACTTCTTCAGTACCCACAGTACCCTCGGTGCCGAAGCAATCACAGCTGCCTTCACTCCCTAGGACAAGAAATTCACCAAACTTTGATCCTTTTAAAGACAGGCCACAAAGTCTCTTTCTCAAAGCGAGACCCCCCAAATCTCCTTCGACTGCCTTGAGCTGATCTACTAAGAAGCTGACATTTTGAGACTGGTGGATCAGCTTCTGATGGCGAGGGGCTTGTCCTCATTTCCAGGCCACACTGACGTCAGAACCAACTCATCTACGACACCTCCAATTCCTCCTCCAACTCCTGTTGAGTCTTTGGAGCCCCTTGCTCCAGTAGCTCTACTAAGAAGCTGACATTTTGAGACTGGTGGATCAGCTTCTGATGGCGAGGGGCTTGTCCTCATTTCCAGGCCACACTGACGTCAGAACCAACTCATCTACGACACCTCCAATTCCTCCTCCAACTCCTGTTGAGTCTTTGGAGCCCCTTGCTCCAGTAGCATCCTTTCAGTTTTGAGAGCTGCTTTGAGCTCCTCTGAGTTTTTGGCACCAGAGGACTCATGGAGTTGAAGCTGTCTGGTTGGGTCCGAGGTGCATGGATCAGTTTCCTTAGTTTCAGAGCCGTCCATGTCCCTCGGTACTTCAGCCTTTGTAGCATCGACCCAGGCATCTGTTTTGGGGGCAGTCTCCTCAGTCTGGGGTGTGACTTTGGTTCCAAAGGAGTCCATTTCAGTTTTGGGCTCCCATCCCTCTACGGGAGGATGGGGCAGCCTTCCTAATCATGGAGAAGGCCTTGTCCATTGGGGACTCTCTTTGCCGTCCCTGTTGGGACAACTGTCTACATCCCCTCGACCTGAGCTGCCATCCATCTCATCCCCGTGATAGAGGGCACAAAAGTCCCAGGTTGCACCCACTTTGGTGGTTTCTTCTTTGGACACTTCCCTGATCATCCCCCCCATGGAAGTTCCTGTGAAGAAGTGCAAGAGGAAGCACTTAGACTCCCCGGAAGAGTCTTTCACCAAAGATACTGATTTTGATGAAGGGGGAGGTTCCTCCCAAGTCACCCCCGATGAGGTTTCCTTCAGGGACATCCTAGACATCCTAAAACAGAGGGGTGGCTGGTTCTCCATCCAATCTTTCTTTGAGGAGTCCGTATACCTGGAGGCTTTTTGTGCCCAGCCCTCTACTTCTTGGATCTCTCAGTCTGCTGACTATCTCATTAAATTGATCGCTCAGCAGGCATAGAAAATGCCCGATGCATTGAGCCGATCCCCAAAAGGCCTGATCATATCTTATCAGCTCCTAAGGATGAGTCTCACTGGTCAAAAGGAATACTCAACGCCATGGTAATGACAGCGGCCACAAAAAGGAAACTTGCCGAGTAAAGTCAGACTATCCATCCTCCTAACAAAGAGTCTAGGACTTTGGATAGATTTGGGAAGCACGTTTATGCTTCAATAACCTTTGCTCTCAGGTCCTTGAATTATATGGCACACTTTACAAGACTACAGAGGCATCTTATCAAGTCGCTCTCGGATACCCTTGAAGCAGTGGTTAGAGGTATGGGGCAAAGTTACCTCTCAGCTAGCAACCCTTGATGCAATTTCTAACTCGTCCATGAGTCTGATTGCTTACGCAGCTGAAGGGACTTCCAGAGTCGCAGGTTCAGGCATAGCCATTAGAAGACATTCTTGGATGCTCTTGTGCAACTTTGAGGAGCCATTCAAAGTGTCATTCGTCAACACTCTGACGGATCTACCCTTTTTGGTCTCAAGGTTCTACACTTTAGCCAGATGTGAAAAGGATGGTAAGACCATTTCTGCTGTAGGCATAAGTTTATCCACTCCTTAGAGGTCCTACTCCAGGAACCGGAGAAGTGGGAGACTATGGTTTAAAAAAATGCAAAGGGCCTTTCCAGGATTCATGTGGCAAAGACTTCCCCAGGGCAGAGGGGGAAGTACCAGAGGTGGAAATGGACCGTAAAACTAGGGGTCCAGAGAATCTTTCTGTGATACTTCCTGCCAGCACCCCTGAATGGGTGTCCAATTGCCCTCCTCTGGAAGCAGTCAGGTAATGACTCTGTGCACCAATCTGCCTGGCAAGCATTAACTATGGACAAATGGCTGCGAGGAATATCCAGAGGTTGCAAACTACCACTATCAGTTCCCCCATCATCCCAGAAGAAACTCCCGGATGTACCACCCAGTCACAGGGAAGCAGCAGCTTTAGAGATTCAAAGACTACTAGACAAAATAATCATCCAAAAAGTCCCCCCCCCCCCCCCCCCAGACCAAACAGGATACAGGTTTTACTCAAGTTTTTTTTTTAGTGCCCAAAAAAAAACAGGGGACTGACTAGACCCATCTTGGATCTCAGGCAGATCAACAAGGCCGTTCAGCAAACCAAATTCTGGATGGTCTCGGAACAGTCAATACTTTCATTCTTGGAAAAGGGTGATTGGATGTGCTCTGTAGACCTTCAGGACGCTTGTTACTATATAAAAATGGACAACAGCTCCAGGAGGCATCTGTGTTTTCGGCTGGGAGCCAGTCATTTCCAATTCAGAGCGCTGCCCTTTGGACTCGCCACAGCCCCCAGAGTGTTCACCAAATGCATGGCAGTAGTGGCAGCTCATCTCAGACTGCTAGGATTTTGAGTATTTCCTTACCTCGATGATGGGCTCCTTACCGCTACCACCAGGCGTCCATTGGAATGGGCAAGAGACTACAGTGTACACCTCTGTACATCTCTAGGCATAACCATAAATTTCGAGAAATCAAACTTGCAACCCGTTCAGCAATTAGAATTTATCAGAGCCTGTTTAAACACGGTTTCAGGAATTCCCTCACTCTCTCCAGGAATGCTTCAACACATCAGATCATAAGGCAGAAAAATTCTTCGAAACAAAAGGGTTCCAGCAAGACTAGTCCTACAAACATTAGGCTCCATGGCAGCATCAGTCATTCTTGTTCCCCTAGCAAGGTATCCGATCCAGATTTTGCAATGGCTACTTGCTTCCCAATGGTCTCTGATGCACATACCAATGTCTAACCTAATCTTGATTACCAATTGTTGCAAACAGGATCTCACATGGTGGCTTCACTCTGATCAGATTCTCTTGGATCGGCCATTTATTCATCCCCAGCTCCAGGCTTTAGTGACCATGGACGCTCCGCAGGTGGGGGAGGGCATGATCTGGGAAGAGGAGTCCAGGGCACATGGTCCCAGTTAGAGGCCAACTTGCACATCAGTGTTTTAGAGATGAGGGCAGTGCTGTTAGCGTTGCATGCCTTCCAAGACGTCCTTCCTCTAGGGACAGTAGCTATTCAGACGGACAACATGTTGATAGTCTGGTACATCAACAAACAAGGGGGAACCAAACCTTACCCATTGTGTCGAGAAGTCCTCGGAGTTTGGCAATGGGCGATTTCTTCCAACCACTTTCTCACAGCAACGCACATCCCGGGGAGCTCCAGTGTGATGGCGGACAAACTGAGCAGAACCATTCTCATGCATCAGGAGTGGGGTCTCAGTCCTGTGGTGGTGATTTTTCATCACTGGGGCCAACCTTGCTGTGATCTTTTTGCATCCCCCCCCTAAACAAGAAGTGCAGCAGTTACTTTGCCTTAATCCCCCCTTCGGGGGAGTCACCCAAAGACTACGTTCTCCACAATTGGCACCTCTGACTCCCTTGATATTCCAGTTTCTAAAGAAAGCCAAACGGTCAGAGAACTCAATCCTCCTTTGGCTTCATCTTCTTTGGAAACCATGGATTCTGGACTCCTTTCCAGATCTGCTATCTCATCCAGAGGGTTTGGTTCATCCAAATCTCCAGCATTTCAAGCTCACTCAATGGCTTCTCCAATTCCCATGATTGTCAGGCATCCTTCCCTTTCTTCTCCTGTCTGACAAATTATTGTGGCTCATCACAAACCTTCTACTAGGAAGCTGCATCAAAGTAAATGGGAAAAAATTGCTAACTGGGCCCTTGACAATGGACTAGACCCTTATACCAGTCCTATTCATAAGGTATTGGGTTTTCTAGCTATCCTTTACCAATCTGGTTCCTCTGCTTCAACAATTGAAGTCCACCTAGTGACAATTTCCAACTTTTGTATCGCTTTTAATGGTGCATCTCTAATGTCCCACATTTTGTAAAGTAAAGGGTTTCCTAATGTTAAGATCTCCAGTTAAGGAAACCATTCCTCCTTGGGATCTAACTTTAGTTCTTCAGGCCCTTACTATGAACCCTTTTGAACAATCAGCAACTTGTGACTTAAAATGTGTCTTGGAAGACTTTATTTTTGGTGGCTATTACATCTTCCAGAAGAGTATCTGAACTTCAGGCCTTATCCTGCAAACCTCCCTATTTAATATTTCACAAGGACAAGGTTGCCCTTAAGATGAATCCAACCTTTTTACTTAAGGTTGTTTTGGAGTCTAACATTAACCAAACTCCACAACTGCCAGTCTTCTTCCCTAATTTTTCTAATAAAGGAGAGTATGCCCTTCACTTTCTAGATGTCCACAGACATTTACATTTCTGTCTGCACAGAACAAAGGATTTTAGAAAATCTGACCCAATTTGTGGCTTTCTCCTCTCTCTCATTAGGTAATCCAGTTTCAAAGGTTACCTTGGCCAAATGGCTTGGAGACTGCATAGCTTTCATCTGTCATTCTAGAGGACTCCAACGTTCACGTGCAGTTAAAGCCCATTCAACGAGAGCGATGGCAACTTCTGCGGTTTTTCATGCCAGAGCATCTTTAGACTATATCTGCTCAGTAGCCACTTTATCATTCATTACCAATTGGATCAGGTCTCGAAGGGACGGGCATCATTTCTGATTAAGATGGTGCTTAGGACTATTCTTCTGTGAGACCTCCCAAGACTATAGTAGGTGGGGACTCTGTTCCACTGTCATGGATTGAGGGAAGATTGACATCAGATAAAGAAATTCTTACCATATCTTTCCATCTGTGTTGTTGATCTTCACTAATCCTTGACATCCTCACCAACCTTCCCCCAACCTGAGACTCTTACTGGACTGGATTTTCCATAGCTTGCTTCATATGAAGGACACATCTGGTCTCTTACTATTATGTCTATTATTTTGACTATAATTTCCACTTGCCTGTCTACCACTATATTGGGCAAACTCTGAGGCAATTTTGAGAGAGCATCATGGGTAGTGCCTGGCTCGAGAGTTTGGAAGGAGCATGCTGGAGTAAACAGCCAAGTGTGTTCTGAGACTTGGAACCAAGCCCAATGTCCAGGATTAGTGAAGATAGACAACACAGATGGAACATTATGGTAAGACAAAACAACTTTTTTATGTTAGCCAGTTGAATTTATTAAAATATTTGGGGGGAGGGGGAGTAATAAGACTAGAACTACAAAACAATTATCTTTTTGTATGATTCCATGCATTCCGTATTAATAAATGTATCCTAGATGAATCGAACCCCCAAACAGAGGTCTTCATTCCCTCATAAGTGAATGACTGATAGCTTCCTCATATACTTCTGTCGAAACAGCATCACACTTCCACATTCATATAAATACAAAGGTATTGACCTGCACACCTCTCTAAGCTACTGTTGCTAAAGTCCTGTCATGATTCAGGGTCTGCTATAAATTTGTGGGCTACATTGTATCCATTTCTCATTATGCCATAGCCAATTCCCTTCTAATACCACACTCCTCCCTTCACTCTACAATGCACAAAGTATTTTTCCAAGTTGCAAAAGGCATGCAGGCTCATCAGTCTTGCAGTCATCTATACCAGTCACTGCTTACCTTTCCTCCACTAGAACCCTAACCATCACTCAATGAGCTATTTTCCTATTCACGAGTACTGCTCTCATTATAGGTTTCTGTGTGCAAATTTTCTCCAAACCTACTGTTCATACCAATAATTATCAATTCAGTAACAGTCCTCCTGGGACCTTAAATTTAAAAAGACCATTATTTTCTCTTGCAACACTAAATATTCATTCTCAGTTCATACTAGCTGTATGAAACTCTGAAATGCCAGAAATCCTTAACCTTCAAGAAAGGAGGCTAAAATACCTCTAAACTTTGTGTACCTAATGAGTGCGAATGTTACTTCCACCCCTACTGCATCCATCATACAGCTGAGCCCCTGTGTATGCTACCCAGTCCATCCATTGTACTTAAAATCCTTCAGTGTATTCTTAGTCCCACACGTTCGTACATTTCTTGCACATATTAACCTAATTGGTAGGACTGTTCCAGTTGGTACTTTAAACTAAGCCAACTCAGATTTGTACTGCAAGTCCCTTGGATAATTGCTGCTGCAGTTGTTTTTGATATATCCTTTGTCATTATGTCTATTGGTCTTTAAACTATAACTGAATGTGCGTTTTAGTTTCAGTTAACCCTGTGTTCTCCATGTGTTCCTCGGTCTGTACTTAAATTGGATTTAAAATCACACGTGAAAGTCTTTAAAAGCTCAATCTATAATTTTATGGAAATGTCATGTAAATTCTTTCTCATCTAATTGATAACTGTTCTGTTTTTGTCTGACCTAGGACATGGCTGAAAAAGTTTTCCAGCCAGCTCACCTCTGCAAACCAATGTAAACTTATCCCACAGCTGCGCCTATAATTTATATCATTAAGTTGATTATTTACAACTTTCAGTAGTTTTTCATCTTCTGTACTGCAAAAGTATAACATGCAAAATGCCCATGTGAGTTTTGTATTTGGCATACTATCTTCAGTAGTTCGTTTCATCTAGTTATCAACATCAGATAAACAATTAAGCATGTTTTACTGTGTAAACTATTTGTAACTCATTCAAATGTATGAGTCGTCTGGATGTGAATCCTTGGATGTGTGCACATTTTGCAAATGTTCTTCCTTTGTCTAGGTGATCCTCCATTTCCCTCATTGAATTCAAATCTAAATTAAAAAAATACTTTTCTTTTAGCACTTCCAAAAAACAGACTGCTCTGTTTACCAGATTTTCAGTATAAAACCGTGTATTCATGGTGCTTCTTTGTTTTTAGATTTTTAGTTTTGCTGTGCTCATTGCCTTGCTATTTGATTGTTGGCCATCGTTTATCTCCAGGCCCTTTTTTCCTACCCTATCCCGACTTTCCTTAGCGTATGTTTGAAATAACTTTTTACAAGCTCGTTGTTTGGGAACTGTTTAAATTTGAGTGTTCTATGTTTAATCAAACTAGATAACTTCGATGGCTTTTTCTCCGAGTGTGTTTAGATGATTCTTAAGTTTGTTTGTTGAAGAGTTGTTTTATTTTAGTTTTTTCTTAAGCTAGCTCTTTTAAGTTAGAGGGCTGCTTAGCCCATTTAAATTAGAGGGCTTTTCCCTTGGTGTGTGTTAGATAATTCCTGTTAAGTTTGTTGAACTGTTTTATATTGGTGGATTTTCCTTTAACTAAGCTAGCTCGTTTAAGTTAGAGGGCTGCTCAGCCCATTGAAATTAGAGGGCCTTTCCCTTGGTGTTTACTTTATATAGTAGTTGTAGTGCTAACTTGTTTTTTTTTTTTGCTGTTAAGATGTCAAAACAGCCCAAAGATGCTAAACCTTTGGGGTTTAAGAAATGTACAAAATGCAGTCAGAAAATGTCTGTGACTGATGGTCATACTGTGTATTGTACTGCCTTGGAGTAGTACACCTTTAAGAATCTTATGCCATTTGTCATTCTTTTCGCCACAGGGTTCTTGAAAGGAAAATAAGTTGGTTCTTAGGGGGTTATTGAAGACTTCCTTTTCAGAAGCTATAGGAGAAGGTCAGAGTCCTTCTAAACAGACCTCTTCCCCTTCAAAATCTGAAAGATCAGGTAAAAGATAATCTTCTGCTTCATTGGAGACTCTGTCTGAGCTGATTAAAAAGTTGCCAAAAATGTCATCGTTGGACCCAAAGCCTGTCGGACCTGAGAAGCCTTCCACCTCTGCTCCTTCCTTGTCAGAACCGTTGATGTTTCAAGTTTGGAGCCGGTCCCCAGAACTGCAACTGCTTTCTCCAACGTTGAGATCTCCAATCCTACAAGCTTCCAGATCTGACTCTGGACTTCGGAGCCGGAATATATGGAGCTGATCATAGTGGAACTGTTGGAGCCGAGACCTATTCCAGGATGTTCAGCCTCGACTACTGCTCTGACATCCTTGGTTCCGTCTGAACTCTAGTCTAGGAGCAGATGCTGTCTGGTCTGGAGAGGACAGTCTGATCGGACATTTGTCTGCTCTGAATGTGCCTCTCCGGGCTTCGGCACATGTGACCTCTGCTCCTACATCGGCCACTGAGCCAACACCCTTGGTTCTAGGGATGCCTTCCGATTCGTCGGAGCCAGGAGCTTCCTTGAATCAGGGGCGGGGGACCTCCTAGGTGATGAGTGCTGTCTCCACAGACAGCTCCACTGTCAGGTCCAGTCATTCCTTCCCCAAAGGCACCAGTGTCTGTCTCTGCACCACTTCATCCACAGAGATGTGAAGACCCTAGGCCTCAGTATGCCCCATTCGGTGAACCCCCCCTTTCCAAAACATCTTAAGAATACCCTTCTGAAGAGGTCCCTCATAAGAGACTGTGTAAGAGGAAGCATTTGGACTCCCCAAAGGAGTCTGTCACATCTGACCTAGACCTTGATGAGTCAGAAGGGTCCCATAGTTACCCTCTAAGGATGTCTCCTTTGCAGACATCCTAGAAATACTTAAGCAGAGAGGTGGCTGGAAGCCCATCAATCCTCCTTTGAAGGAGTCTGTTTACCTGAAGGCATTTGGGTCTCGCTCTTCGCCACTTGGGTGTCTCTGCCTTTCGATGAACTGATGGACCTAGTTTGTTTAAAGGCGTCTGAGTCTCCAGACTCAGTGGAGCCTGTTCCTCGGAGGTCAGATAAATTCATTGCATCCACCCCCTGATAAAAACTTTCTTATGAAAGGTGATCCAGTAGATGATATGGCGGTGGCCACCAAGAAGGAACTGTCAGATGTCCTCTTCTGTCCATCCTCCCAGCAAAGAGTCTCGTATGATGGACAGATATGGAAAACACACTTTTTCTTCAACGACCTTTGTGCTCAGGTCCCTAAATTATCTCACCCATTTTACCAGATTGCAGAGAGATCTCCTGAAGAAGCTAAGAGATAATCTCCAGGGTTCAGTAGCTGAGGGGGGTAACAAAGTTTCTTCCCAGCTCTCCACCTTGAATTCAATGGTTAACTCCTCCATGAGACTGATTTCTTATGCGGCTGATGGAGCGAGTAGGGAGGCGGGTTCAGGAATTTCCCTAAGGAGGCATTCCTGGATGCGCTTGTGTAACTTTGTGGAGCCCTTTAAATCTTCCTTTAATGCCTCCTTTGATGGCTCGTCCTTGTTCAAGCCTAAAGTCAGATGCCAACCAGGTGTAAACAAGAAGGAAAAACTCTCTGCCATAGGAGTCTGTTTTTCCCTACATTCTAGATCTTATCCAAAAGGTCAAAAGAGAGGAAAAATGTGTTTTCAAAAGTCCCAGACAGTTTTTCAAGACACGCGTGGTGATTCTTCCCCCAGGGGCAGAGGGGGAAGCAGTAATGGAAGACACCGGCCACTTGGCAGAGGGGGTTCACAAAACCAGGGCGACAGGAATCCTTCCTTGGCAAGCCCTTTCAGCGCTCCTGAAAGGAGACACCCACCTGTTAATCTCAGGAGGCAGTCGGGGGTCACTTATCTTTGTACCGAGAAGCCTGGCTAAAAATAAAAGACAAATGGGTATAAAGCACCATATCCAGAGGTTACTCCATACCCTTTTTTCCCCATCCCAAACACACAAAACATTCCAGATGTTCCACCTAGTCAAAGGGAACAAGCAACTCTAGAAATATAAAAGTTGCTAGACAGAGTCATCCAGACAGTCCCCGCAGACCAAATAGGATCCAAAACTTACTCAAGGTTCTTTTTAGTTCCAAAGAAAACCAGGGACTGGAGACTCAACCTGGATCTCAGCAAATCAAACAAATCAATAAAAAAGGCAAAGTTATGGATGGTAACCCTGCAGTCATTACCCCCCTTTCTGGGACAAGATGACTAGATGTGCTCTATAGACCTCCAGGATGCATACTACCACATAAAAATGGACAGGCGATTCAGGAGTCATTTGTGCTTTTGGCTGGGAGCCAGTTAGTACCAGTTTTGAGCTCTGCCCTTTGGTCTCACTATAGCCCCTAGTGTTCACCAAATGTATGGCAGGTAGTCATGGCTCACCTGAAATGCCTAGGATTCCAAGTGTTTCGGTACCTAGACTGACTCCTAACCGCCACCACTGCGCATCTACTAATAAAAGCGAGACACCACATTGAAGTTTTGCTCTGATTTAGGGATCACAATAAATTACGAACAATCTGCGTTATTGCCATCTCAATGAATTTTTATAGGAGCAGGCTTAGATACTACAAAAATGTTGGTAAAGCTTCCCCCAGAAAGACTACAAGTCCTTTTGCATCAGGTCATAAACCTACTTTAAGAGGAAGGTTCAAGCAAGAACAGCTCTGAAAGTATTAGGGACCATGGCGGCAGCAATAAATTTGATTTCATTGGCGCAGCTCCACATGAGGATTCTACAGTGGCTGCTGTTCTCTCAGTGGTCCATGCAGGTACTACCAATGTCCCACCAAATCATAACAGAATCTTGCAAGAAAGCCCTTCATTGGTGGCTTCACTCCACTTGTGACGTTAGGTCGACCCTTAGTTCTTCCACAGCATTTAGCCACAGTGACCACGGACGCTTCCCAGATAGGGTGGGGGACATTATCAGGGGAGGACAGTCCAAGGCACAACTTTCTCAGCTATTGTTAAAAAAAAAATACACAGTATAATTTTAGCTGTATAAACCCCACACTCTGATCATCTTAGAATAATTGAGGGATCAAACATTGTTTAAACATTTTGATTCAGCATATGAATAAGTACCCTATAAAAACCCTATAAAAACTAAGTATGACAGACTGCTAGTTAGTTTAGATTTCACTTGTGTGCATCTCAGTTTTTATTCACATTTCCCAAGTAACAAAATCTGAAAGAATGGGTCATCTTCCATAAATAGGATTAAGATGCCATGGTTTAAAATTTCTTGTCAGGTCAAGCTTTACCAGGCTGATTAGTACTTCCTGTATCCCACAATGCACTATTGCCATACCGCTCCAGATATTTATTGCTATATAAAATTCTTGAATAATCCTGAATGGCTCTAGGCTGCTCTGTTTTAACGAGTGAGGTTTTTTCCAGATTTTCTATTTTACTAGTGTTTCCACTCATTGCTTGTTTGGGGAAGACACCTTTGAAAATTTAATTTTTTCTTCTCTTGCTTTTATAGCTAGCTTCTGTGTTGAAGTAGTTTTGCTATTTTTATTCAAGTCAGTATTTCTGCTAAGAACTGGGCTAAAAGTTTTATATTGGTTATCTTTAGTGGTGTTAAGCTGTTTATTGTATCTTTTGTGTTTTCTTTGTTGTTGGCCTTCCCTGCCTATGGAATATGTTTATTGTGAGGTGTGTATTTTTTCTTAACATTCCCTGTTCAGTATTTTCTGGTGGTATTTCAGTGGTTGCCCTATTTAGCAGTCATGGGACTTGGTTTTCATTGTTGCCTTTGCATGGAGAAGATTCTTCCAAATAGGCTTCAGAAATGTATTATTGGCATGGAAAATCTCGCATTCCTTTCAGATTTGATATTTGTTCTGGATTTTTGTCTTTTGTTTTAAAACAGGAATGAAAGGTTACACTTGTATTTGTTTAAAAAAAATAGATTCATAGATGGTTAATAGTGCACAGTACAAAATTGTGTGGGCAGTGGCCATGCACAGGGTTGAGGAGTTTCAAAGGTGCAGACTGGCTGTTTAGAAGTTTAAATAGCACAGAATGCTATACATGCTAATAAATGTGGAATGAGGAATCCCATGCAAATGAGATGTATAGAATATGCAAGTAAAGGAATCCAAAATGGAAGGCCATTCAGAGATTTGAGTAGAGGTGGGACTGTATGGGACACCCTTACCCAGTTTGAGGGTCAAGATTTGTGGTGGACTTGATGAGAGATGCTCTAGGAAGAGCAGCAGCTTATATTGAGTCACGTTTGGAGTGCCTGGAATGCTGTATCTAGCTTTCCTCTGTGCTTAAGAAGAAATGGACAGTGCCTGGCATACATCCACAAATAAATGGAATGTTACCAAGCAGATTGTAAGTGGCTGACCTGATAGGAGGATAGTGGACATCCTGTGTCCCAGAGACAGGGTGGAAGAGCAGTGCAGCAAAGCTGCTTGGCTTAGGACCCAGAGTCAGCTACTCAAGAGAGGGCAAACTAAAAATGATGTGAAAATTTTGGTGTGGCAGTGTCTTCTGCAGACAGTGAGGAATGTCATTAGAATTGGTGATAGACTCAGCAGTAAGACTCCCAATATAAAGATAGGGCAGCATTCATGTAGTCAGCCTGCCCCTCAAAGAAGAGTTGTGATGGTGAGGAGAAGTCTGCTTTCAGGCAGAAGTTGAAATGCCTACTAGATGTAATGCAGGACAACATGAGTTGGTGTTTAATAATGGGACACCTGAATGCTGGTGTTAGGACAGACAGAATAGGATAAGGACTACCTGGGTCTATAAGGATGGGGCAACATGAATAAAGGAAATGCCACTGTAGACCTTTGGCAAATACCTTAATGGTGACCAACACATGGTACAGTAAGTGAGTGTCTACAAGAGTGGCCAGCACGCAAGTAGGGTAGACTTCTATCAGGGAAAGGGCATTGGGGTAGAATACATTATTGTAAAGTCATCCCCCGTAAAACTGTTGGCCCATAGCATAAACCACTGGTGGTCACAATTAGCTGCGAGCAATGGTCAGCAAAGACTTTAATGTCAACAGAAACTAAGCTGAAGACCCAAAAGTTAACTGAATTGAAAGCACAAGTGTTTGAATAAATACTTATTGTTTCAACACCTCAAGAAGAAGAGGAAGTGGGTGGAGTCAAAGATGAATGGCACCATCTCAAAACAGCATGTGTGAAGACTGTAGGATAAGTGTGTCAGAGCAGAGTATGGAAATAAGGTACTCAAGGAAAGCTAGTGGTAGAATGCAGAAATTTAAGAAGTTATCTATAAAGAAAGGAGGACTGTAGGGAAAAAGTGGGAGATAGGAAAGATGGACCAGACTAGGAAGGAATACTGCTTGGGTAAGAGAGCAGTTGCAGTAACACAGAACAAGGCATCAGAAGCACTCTACTAATTTCTGTAAAATGACTCTCTGGATTGCAGAAAGACACTCAGTCCTCAGTCTTTGCCTTGCAACCTAACAATCCTCTTGACACCATTCATAAGGGATGCCAGACAATGTTCTACCTTAGAATCCCGAAATTACACATGCTTGAAACTTACAAGATCGAGCCCTAATGCTTGAATAAACTAAGCTTTGAAGGGAAAAAAAAAACACACACACACAATGCACCTGTTTTTGCAGTGGGCAACCTCCCCCATTCTGCACCCTTGAGAGCACACCACAGTGGTAGGAATCAGTACTGCAATCCCACACTGTTCCATTTCTTTGTCTGTTTGAGCACACAAGATCTTAACATTTGGGATCAATTTTGTAAGTTTTGAGCATGTGCAAGGTAGAACAGTCAAACATCCTCCTCACCAGTCCACATATATCAAAGGCAAGATGGAAGGAGTACTTCAAGCAGGTTCTGAATTACCGAACAATCGCAGAAGCTGTACTGCCCCATAATTGGCCTACAATTAAAAAGAAGGCCCACCTGAAAATTACGAAGAACAACTCTAAGGAAAATGAATTCGGGGAAAACGGCAGACTTGGAAAAGGTCATAGCCGATACGATCAGTATGTTTCATGCATTATGGGAGAAATGGCTTTTGAGAGTTCTCATAATATGGAGATTAGAGGCTTATCCCAGATTGTAGAATAAGCATTCAAGTGTCAGTGTACAAGAACAAAAGAAGCACTCATAGCTCCCAATTGTCACGAATTAACCGGGAGCACTCGTTTGTAAGCTTAAATAAGCTTACTTACCTGAATGCCCGGTTTTGGTGCAAAAAGGCCCGCGATCTACAGTGAAGCACGCTCTGTTCTGGCTTAAAACGTCTCAGCCAATCAGAGCGTTGCTTTACTGCACCAGTTTTTCATGCAACCAGCCAGCATGCTTCCGTTCAATCAATGCCTACATGTGGATGGATGGGAGGGCTCAATTATGTCCGTTTAGTCTGCATATATCAACGCATCAGGACGGTGAAAGGCTACATACCAATCTGAGGACTAGGAGTGAGGACTGAGCTACTGCATCTGGCTGCTACTTGGACTCAGACTGTTGGAAGGAGAGAGCTGCAGAGAAGCAAAATATCGTTCGTTCGTTTCATTGGATATTCTGAGAACTGAGAAGGTGAGAGAAGAAATGATTTGGTTCATCTGTGAACCTGTGAAGAGTGATCAAGGTTTTTCCAGCTTGCTGTGGTGGTGGTGATCCTTTGTTCGTGCCCGTGGGTGTTTTGATTAAATAATTGTTCCCTGGTGGTCTGATCTGTTTTTTTTTTTTTTCCTCCGTGTGAGAGTTTCCGAGGATTTTTTTATTTTCAGGTCAAAAACTTCAAACAGGTAAGCTCTAGGTTATTTAACTTGCATTTAACTACTCCTATAGGCTCTGCTGCCACATTAGCGATGCATGCAGCCTGGACCTTGAGGACCCTGCAATAGGAAAACCTCAACTGTAGAGGAGTCTATGAATTCAAAATGAGGCCGAGTGATGGGTAAACCTTCTGAATTAAGACTTCTCCATCTGGTAAAGCCTTTCTTTCTGTATCCCAGGTATGTGTAGTATACAATGTACAGAGCATGGCGTAGTTTCAGACAACTGCTAGTATAATTTGGTATTTACATTTCAAATCCATGGCTAGTTAGTGAAAACCTGTTAGTCACTTTTGCACCTTTGATAGTTTAACCTCAAGTCTCAAATATTTTTGTTGTATACATCATGGACTACTTAATTTTTGTATTCTGATGTTTCAACATTTTCTGTGCTACTCTTATTGCATGCTGTACCTATTTTTGTGTCTGTTATGTAATTAATTTCATCATACTGTTTTTTTAATGAAGTTTTGCTGTCTAGAAATCCAGTGAAAAGGGTTTAACAAAGTGGGCAGTCCTGGTAAACAAGTACAATTAATGAATGAATTGATTGACCATATACTGATTGATAAAGTAATAGAATCCGGCCAAATTTTTGAAGTGCTCATGCTGAAAATAATGCCCTGTCTTTGTCTAATTGAATAAATGGGTGGGCGTGTCCATTAATGCACTAAATTAAATATGCATCTTATGTAAATTAGGTGTCCCTGAATGTCCCTGATTCTCTGATCTGGAAGTTGAGAGATGCTAATAACTGTAGACAGTGTAGAGGTATCAAACTACTGTCTCACTGCATAAAAGCGCTTTAGAGGGTAATTGATAAATGAATATGCAATGCAATATAAAGTAGGATGGGAGGTAAGCTTTTCAGATTGGGATGCAGCACAACTCAGCCAATGCTTGCAGTGAGCGAAACAGTGGAGAAACTAGAGATGAGGGTAGAATCCAATTGGACGTTCTAGACTTTGTGAAAGCATATGACAGAGTCCCAAGAAAGCCAGTCCTGAGATGGTTCAAAGTTCCAAAAGCATTGGTAGAATTAGTACAGGCTGTGTGCAAAGATCTAGTGACACATGTAGTGTTTGGACTCTCAAATGAGTTCCCATCAGGTGTGGGTATGAATCCAAGCTCTACCAAGTTCATTGATGGTTCGTACTGTTCTCCGATAGCAAACAGGTCAGAGTGGACAGAGCAGTAGAAGTGCTGTAAGCAAATGATGTGGGATTACGTGTAGACTCTGAACAGGAACTTCAGCAAATAAGGTAATGGAAAGCAAAACTAAAGGCACGTGTAATGAACCTGAGTGCAAGACAAGACAGTTGTGTGCAAATGCAGGGAATCTGAAGAAGATGGAAGGGAAAATAGAGGAACAGTTAGCATTACGTGTGTTAGATGGGTGAGTGAGGGAGAAGGCAAGTCTGAATGGAGGAGGTCAGAGCTAAAATCAGACTGGGCTGCAACCAACTAGCAGTGTGTTTAGTGATGGTGTATGATAAAAAAGTGCCAAACAAGCTGAAAAGGTGGATAAAATAGTGGCTTGTCCGGTTTTTCTGTATGGTAAAGAAGCTTGAACAATTTAGGAAACTACAGGTGATGGAGATGAAGTGCCTTAGACTGGAGGTGGGATGCAGATTGGGACAGACAAAAAATAACAGAGCATAATCAAATGTAGCTCTAGTTGGAGAGGTCAAAGAGAACAGATTAGTTTTTTGGGCCACGTGCAGGAAAGCAGAAGATAATTTGGTTAGGATTTTGAGAGAATGGAATAAGGCAGCTTGGAAGCAAGGATGTCCAGCAAAGAGTGAAGGAATGGTTGAGGGAGAACCTGCAGTAGTCTAGTATGATGGTTGAAGGTAGGGGTGGTCCTGAACCGAGAGAACTGACAACAGTTGATGTGACATCCCTGGCCCATGTAGAAAACAGGGAAAAAGATGGTGTTGATGAGAGACTCTAAGGGACCCAGTCCAGCTTTCCCTCACATGTGGAATATAGGGGTATGAATGGTATGCCCATTCCTGTGGAGG
Source organism: Protopterus annectens (assembly GCF_019279795.1). NCBI lineage: Eukaryota > Metazoa > Chordata > Ceratodontiformes > Protopteridae > Protopterus > Protopterus annectens. The sequence goes on along the minus strand of NC_056735.1, from coordinate 1,685,636,634 downwards.
CAAAATTTGTGTAGCATTAATCATCTTGGCGTCAAAGGATCTTGGGGGGGGGGGGCACATTAGAGAGAACACAGGCATCAGCCTTGGAAATCCTGTACTGCTTTCTCAACATTATGCTACAGCAAACCGAGAGCCATATCTATTTCTACAGGCACCTGGGGAGAGAATCAACACGTGGGCCTTCTGTGAGTTACCCCATTTCTCCAGGGTCATAAGGGCCTTAGTTTGCACCCATGTTGCTATTAAGGCCCCACTTGGTCTAGAGGCCCTGGATACACAAGATAGGCTTCCATTCTGAACTACTTAGCAGCCTGTAAGGCACAGGGCATTTGGTGTCTGTACAGTACCAAGCAGTATATGGACATAAATTTGGTTCCTGCAAGGGGATTTCTCAGTCTCCTGATGGGTAGGTGCAAACACATGCCAGATAGACAAGCCTGTACACTTGAGTACTGTGCATACTGGGAGCAGTTCACATTGTAATATCTTGCTTGGTGTGTGTTGTATGTGACGGTGGATATGCCATTTTGTACTTTATGAATCCACCACCTGCAAATCAGAACCACTGTTGTACCTCAAGGCTCCATCATAGGCCCCATACTCTCCTCCATATTTCTGTGACTTGTGATTTGATTTAAACCGTCCTGTTTACATTGTCTGTTTCACCAAGGGGGTTGATGACCCCAATTTGCAGCCCACAGATCATGAGGAAATGCCCTATAATGCAACCGATGTAACTACCCAAATCACAGCAGACCGAGTATTCAAACTATTGATGGGATGTGTCTCATATTTAGACACATTAGGAAAACACTGCAATATAGTTCATACATTTGCAGCAAGATATTAGTTCTGTGCGCTGTGCTGCACGTCATGGTATTGCATAAACAGAGAAGCAGGTGAGCATTATGACAGGACCTTCCATACAGGTTGCAGCAGCAGAAGGACCGGGTGAAGATTTGGGGAGGAACAAACAGCAGTGGAATCAGTACACTGAAACAGTGGTAAAGAAATGGTGTGTGGTTCATAACAGAGTAAAATATTTGTAGTATTGTACCTAGGCTATGAAGGGCAATGAGATTTCCAAACCCACACAAGTTGGGATGGGCAGAGCACAACCTTCATTAGTTGCACAGGTGGGGAGAGTGATGTGAGTGTAACACTAATATGGAGTAGGGTCACTGGATTTAAAAATGGTAATCATGTGTTCTGAGAGATTGGGAAGAGTTAAGGGGTCACATTCTCTAGTGGTGGAGCAGAGTTATGATGTGACTGTTGGTGTCAGCTTGAGACTGGCTGCTGTCCATGGCAGGAAAGGAAGCGCCACCACCCATAATGTGGCTAGCCCTCATGACGCTGGTGGCAGGCCATTTGCCTCCAAACAGCACTGATTCTGTCTCTCTTGACTGGGTAGGTAGGCTAGACCTGGGTCACACTTCAGCTATAGCCCAGGTGGTGAGCACAATTACTTTTTGGTGACAGAGGTTGTAAATGAGCAGTATGCAAAGTCAGCATTCTGCAAGCATACATTCAGAATATTTGTCACTACTAAGTAAGAAATATAAAGTGAAGGTAATACAAGGAAAAGCACAGATGATGTGATTGTTGCATAATACAGGTAGTATTAAGAATTTCATAATGGAGTGAGAGAAAAAACAAAAATGAATACCTGGGTGTTAAGAAGGGAGATTATTCTTACTGGTTATCAGAAAAGAAGAGATGATGTGGAGGGATTGGGCTACTATAATCTTACATTCCTGCACTGAATACAGTTGAGAGTAGTGAGTCTTAAGCCTAAAAGTAGTAGTGGCATGGTAGTTTAGCCTGTCTGATGTAGCAGTTGCATTTGTAGGAGTTATTGAGATGAGCTTTTTAGATGTCTCTTGAATTCCCTGTAGTCCATGATCTGTCTAATATTGCTTGGAGGAGCTTTCCATTTGGCAGGTACTATTTTACTGAACAGTTCAGCGGATGCATTGAAGAGAGATATTTGAAAGGTGAGACTTTATGGGTGCAGTCATGGAGGGCATAAGGAGAAGATTTTGATGTGTGTTAAGGTGGATAGTTACTCTTGTAGATTAAAATGAAAATGAATGTAGACACTAGCAGTGTGGTATAGGAGATGATTAGGAGCCACATCAATTTATGAAGTGAGACTGATTTTTTTCTTGGGCTTGTTTATGAATGTTCAGATATTTACAGTTTGCTTTGTGTGTATTTTACACTGGAAGTAAGATGGTAATAGGTAGGGCATTGCTCGTGAAGAGAGGTGATTTGAGATGGAGTATGCATTTCTAAGTTGGGTGCTTATTTTTATAGCAGTAAGATATATGTGTATTTTGAAGAAGCATGTTGGATCAGTGATTAGTCCTGAAGTATGTGTTTTGGAGTACCATTTGTGTAGGGATATTTTTCAAGAATATTGTAATATGAGTTTGTTTTTAAGATTGTCTTTGAATTCCAAATACCATGGAAGCTGTCCTGGAGGTTTTAACAGAGAGTATCAGATATGACCCATTCCCAGTGGCTGGAGGGTTTTTTAAATGTTAGATGAGGACCCTGTTTTGTGCAAGACAATGTCAATATAAAGTGTTATGTTGTGTGGTGGTATCTTGGTGCAGACATTTATATACGTTGAGAAAAGAATGGACACTAAAACTGTGCAAGATGCTCGGCTGTATGGTTGAAAGAATTACAAAACAGATATGGTATTTTGACTGAATGAGAGATCCTTGTGTGTCTAGTAGCTGATGCTCTCGAAAGCCTTTATAAGGTCAAGAATGGGAGTACTAGTAAACGTTCCCAGTTCCACGTCTAAGCATTTTTCTGTAACTGTATGAATAACAGTTGGGCTGTTGTGTCCCATTACTGATGCTGTGTTGTGCATTCACAAAATGTCTGCACTTGTTAATGTGTTCAAACATTTGTCTTTTTTTTTTTTTTTTTTTTTAAAGTAATTTGGTTATATGATAAAGAATGGATGTAGTACAGTACTCGAGGTCTTGGAGCTTTACAGTGGTGGAAATTGAGGGTGTGTTCAAATTCTCTGGTGGTTATACCAGAGGCAACAACATTTTGAAAAGAGGTTTGGAAAGATGACTGCCTGCTACTTTTAAGTAGTTGGGATGCAAGCTGTTGGAATTAGGGTTATGTCCAGTGTGTAGTTTTTCCAAAGGTTTTACTGCTTTTGCTTGTAATTGTGAAAGTAACATTTTAGACCTTGGCTGTACAAAAAGGAGTTACTAGTGGACTTTTGGGATAGTTGTGGGAAAGGATAGGTGTCCATATGAAGTGAAAGTGTTGAGTAGATAGTGGGGAGTGCGTTACTAATACTACTGTAAAAGTTTGCAATTAAAGGTTTAGAATTTGTTATATGAATTATTTCATGGAGTTTAGCTGTGTGGATGTATCGATGTACTGTTTTCAAAGTGGCATTGTCTTTAAGGAGTTCTCTGAATTATTTGGGTTATGCAACTATCTGCTTTTTGCTCATCAGGTAGGTGGATTTCGCTTTTTATAGTGAATTTACATTTTTGCCTAATAGCAAATAAATTATTGTTGAAGCATGTTTGCTTTTCATTGCTTTTGTGCTTTATTTCTTTTATAAGGGTTTTAGTGGAGCTACTGTGCCATGGGTAGTAGTGACCCCTTACTGTTTAGTGAGAAGTGCTTGTGTGTGTACTGAGTAAGGAAAAAGTATGAGGTGTTTCAGTGATGTGGAAGGATAAGTGACAGTAAAAAACAATGTTTGCCCAGTATGATGTTCTTCATTCCACATTGCTGCAGTCCTAACACTTGGGTAGTCCGCTGTCCCAGTCGGCCCGAATACCAAAGTATATGGCTGACGTCGGTCAAGGCGCATTAGTCTGACGTCAGGACGTCAGGGTACAAATGCGCATGACCGACGTCATATCCTCAGTCTTTTTTGCCGCATGGTCCGATGCAGAAGCAGTTTTGCGAGTGCAGGTTGGCGTTCTGAAATTTTCTGAAGTCGGAGTTTCAGACTGAATCAAAGTTGGCTAAGTACCCCGTTGGGGAATATTTTGGTTTTTTCTTGCCTCAGTATTTAACCGGATGTCAGAAAAAGTGAATAACTGTATTTCTTGTGGGAAACAGATACCTCAAAGGGATTACCATACCTTGTGTATACCTTGTTTAGGGCCTGAGCACGACGTTGTTGGATGTCGCTCTTGTGCTAGATTTAATAAACGCACTATAAAGAGAAGGTTAGACTGTGCCAGGTTAGTTTTTGGGAAGCGTTGTAATTATAAAATGCCGTCGGATGCTCCGACGCCCGCTTCGTCCAAAAAGCGCAAGGACAAAGCAGCAAAGCCTAGGTTGGAAGAACAGTCAGTCCCGGACGTCGGTTCTTTAGAAGGCTCAGTGGAGCCGGAGGTTCTGCCAGAAGTTTCTTTGGAGTCTCAGGGAGAGACTTTACTTTTACAAGATGTGTCCTCTCAGGAGGTAGGCCAGGCTGAAGGGGCTTCTCAGGTGGCTGTTCTCCCCTCCATTCCTAAGGTGGTTAGGCCCTCCCCTTCTGTTTCCAAGGCTTCTTTGAGAGGCAGGCCAGGTTTAACTTCAGTGGGGGTCTCTCCAAGTTCTTCAGGATCTTTGCCTAAGAAACATATGCTTAAAATGGCAGAAGATTTGATTACTATGATTAGAGGTTCTATGCCCCCTCCTGATAAGAGGTCTAGGGTGGAACCTGAGCTTGAGAGTTTTGAGCAGTGTTCGGAGGCTTCTGAGTCTTCGGCTGAAGACTTGCAGGAGTATCCTCCTTATTCTGATTCTGATGTGGATGATTCTACTCCTTCGGCTTCTCCTCCTGAGGATTTTTCTTTTGCAGAGACTCTTCATTCCATGAGGGAGCATTTTAAATGGGAAGGTCAAGATTTCTCTGATTCCAGGAAGAGGCTTAGGAATTTTTGTTTTACCCCAGCATAGGCCTTTAGCTATACCTCCTGTTCTGGATGTGGTGGAAGATGTTTTGCAGAGGCTTCCCTGAACCCTGATTCTTTGCCTCCTGCCCCAGTTAAACCAGATAGGTATTATAGGGTGCCTGAAGCTCATAAGTATCTTTTAAGAGTCCTAGGGCAGACCCAGAAACTGTTTCTCAGGGGCCTAAAGGTGTTAAGGCTTCTGTTGTTAAAAATCCTGTTCCTCCTGATAGAGGCAAGGGCTTTGGATAGATGGGGAAAGAAGGTGTATACTTCTTCCACTTTAGCCATGAGGGCTTTGAATTGCCAGTTCCACATGTTAAAATATCAAAATTATCTCCTTTCACAATTGAAGTCTAAGGTGGATGCTCTGGCGGAAGGTATTGAGTGTAAAGAGTTGCAGGATTTAGTTCATGTGTCTGAACAGGTGGGTAAGCATTCCTTGCAATGTGGTTTTGATGCTGTGCAGGCCTCTTGAGGGTGGCTGCCACTGGTTCTGTTCTTCGTAGGCACGCCTGGCTGAGGGATCAGAATTTAGCTGAGCATGTTAAGACAAGGATTTTGGATGCTCCGTTACAGTCTGACGTGTTGTTTGGTTCGCCTGTGGAAGCAGTTTTAAAGAAAATGGAGGACAAGGCTAAGTCTATGCAGACTGTTAAAGATTTTTTGCAGGTTCAGCCTCCGAAGTTTAGTAGAAATTGGCCTACTAAGGGATGGACATATCCTGCTTATGATTCCCAGTCAAGGGGTAGGTCTAGACGTGGTAGGGGCAGAGCTCAAGGTTCTTTTAGGCCTAGAACAGGGAGTTCACCTGCTCAGTCTTCTGGTGAGGGCAGGGGTCAGTCCTTTCATAAACAGACCCAATGACCTGCCTTTTCCGCTGCCAGTGCTTTTTCGACTGGCAGCACCTTTGGGAGGAAGGCTGGCACTTTTCAAAGAAAATTGGAGTTTAATTACCCAAGACAGATGGGTATTGGATATCATTCACCACGGTTACAGGTTTTATTTCCATACCTTGCCTCCTTTCAAAGGCATGCCAGACATTCCTCCTCTACAAAGAAAAGAGGCTCACAAGCAAATTTCTCTGTTACTCCAAATAGGGGCCGTTCAGCCGGTTTCTGTGCCAGAAAGGGGCCTAGGATTTTATTCTCGCCTGTTCCTAGTACCAAAGAAGGGGAACACGTGGAGACCAATTTTGGATTTATCTATCCTCAACACTTATCTGGACATTCCCAAGTTCAAAATGTTGGCGTTACAACAGCTTTTACCTCTGCTGGGCAAAGATCACTGGATGGTAACTTTAGATCTCAAGGAGGCTTACCTTCATGTACCTATCAGACTAAGTTGCAGGAAGTATCTGCGTTTTCGAGCTGGGAATTCCCATTATCAGTTCTCTGCATTGCCCTTTGGCTTATCTACTGCGCCCAGAGTATTCACAAAGGTTCTGGCTCCAGTGATAGCTTACTTCAGGCTAAAAGGAATACAAATCTATCCTTACTTGGACGACTGCCTGATTCTGGCTCAAGAAAAGGAAGACCTTTTACAGCATTTGGAATATGTGATAGCAGTGCTAAGATGCCTAGGGTATTCTGTGAACGAAATAAAGTCCAGTCTAGTACCCTCTCAAGACATGTGCTTTCTGGGTGTGAGACTGAATACAGCAACCCAGATGGCCTTTTAACCCCGGACAAACAAAAGAATCTTTCCCTTTACTTCCATCAACTATCTCTTCAGTCCGGGCTGACTGCAAGGACAGTCCTTCAAGCCTTAGGGTTCATGGCATCTTGTATTCTGGTGCTTCCCAATGCCAAACTGCATATGAGGAAGCTGCAATGGTATCTCAAAAATGTATGGACACAGCACTGCCAGGATTTGGACACTGTCATTCAAATAATACCTTGCATTCAAAAGGAATTTTTGTGGTGGGCTCAGGAATGTCACCTAAACAAGGGACACTCTGTGACCCGGCCAGAGGCGAGTCAGATTCTAACGACAGATGCCTCAGACATAGCTTGGGGAGCTCATCTGAATGGAAAGTGGATACAAGACAAGTGGCCTGCCAGACTACAGCATCTACATATCAACATGAAGGAGATGTTAGCAGTCCAGTTTGCATTAATGGCTTTCAAGGAGTTACTTCTTCCAGGGCAGGTGTTGATTCTAACAGACAACACAACTGTCATGTGGTACATCAACAAACAAGGGGGAACACATTCTTATCCTCTATGCAGGCAAGCAATGATTTTATGGGAGACTGCGCTCAGCTTGCAACTAACTCTTCAGGCAAGGTTTCTGCCAGGAGCACAGAACTCCTTAGCAGATGTATTAAGCAGGCAAATCATGGATCCCCACGAGTGGAAACTGGATCTTCATGTATTTCGGAAAGTGACAGTGTCATGGGGAACTCCAGACATAGATCTGTTCGCTTCTCCACTAAACCACCAGCTGCCACAGTTTTGCACGAAAAGGTTTCATCACACAGCTTGGAAAGTGGATGCTCTTTCTTTCAGTTGGAAAAATCTTCATGTGTATGCCTTTCCACCTCTGCCTCTTCTCCCAAAGGTACTCCTAAAGGTCAGACAAGACAAGCCAAGGATGATTTTAATAGCTCCAGATTGGCCTCGGCAACACTGGTACCCATTACTGAGGAGTCTGGTAAGGAAGCCTCCATGGCCTTTACCTTTGATTCCACACCTATTGTCTCAGAGGGACGGTCATCTACTCAATGTCAAGCTTCACTCTCTTCATCTAACAGCCTGGCATATTCTGTTTTGAAACACAGCAGGTCTCAACTTCCTCAACAAGTTTTGAATGTGATTATGGAAGCCAGAAGACCTAGTACAAGGAAAGTGTACACAGAAAAATGGAAGAGATTTTTATTTTGGAGTGCAGCAAAGAATATGGAGGTTTCTGAGCCTAATTTGAGTGTGGCTCTTCAATATCTTACTGAGTTATTGGACAAAGGTTTGTCTTTCTCTTCCATTAAGATTCATGCTGCAGCAATTTCAGCTCACTATGATTGTGACCCACCATTGTTTTCTCATCCTTTGTTCAAGCAATTTCTTAGAGGGGCAAAGAATATAAGACCCCCACGTAGAGCTCCTACTCCTGCTTGGGATCTCAATTTTGTGTTGGAGAAACTTACTCTACAACCTTTTGAGCCTGCGGCTACTGCTGAATTGAAATACTTGTCATGGAAGACTGCTTTTTTGTTGGCCATTACTTCTACAAGAAGGGTTTCTGAATTGCAGGCCCTTATGGTGGTTGAACCTTTTTTGATTTTCCATAAGGATAGGGTATCATTACGTACTAATCCTTCCTTTATGCCTAAGGTGGTTTCTAGTGTGGCTTTAAACCAAACTATTCATTTGCCTACCTTTTATGCAGATCCCCAAAATAAGGGGGAAAAGATTTTGCACACTTTAGATGTACACAGGCAGTTGCGTTATTATTTAAGCAGGACTAAGGATTTTAGGCAGTCTCAGCAGTTGTTTGTTTCTTTTGCTTTGAGTTCTCAGGGCAAGCCTGTGTCAAAACAAACTATTTCTAAGTGGATTGGGTTTTGCATTGCATTTTGTTATTCCCATCATGGCAAGGAGATTCCAGCTGGGATTAGGCCTCATTCCACTAGGGCTACTGCCACTTCAACAGCATTTCTAAGGGGTGGCAACTAAGGATATTTTGGAGGCAGCTACTTGGAGTTCAGTGCATACTTTCTCTAAGCATTACCACCTTCCTCTCTACTCTAAATCTAGGGCTGGTTTTGCCACGCTATTTTGCAGGGCATGTTGTCAGCTCCTGCTTCTTTATGATTTGCCAGCCTCCCTTACCTCTGCTTTGGGATTCTACCCAAGTGTTAGGACTGCAGCAATGTGGAATGAAGAACATAGTACAGTTTTGTACCTACCATAAATGTAGATGTTCGAAGATCCACATTGCTGCAGTCCAATTACCCTCCCTCCTTCCCCTCTGTGTTTAGGGGTGGTTGTGTGGGTGGGGTTGTACTTTTGTAAATTTGTATATATTGTACATATATTTGGTACAGGAGTGTTTGGTGTTTTTGGTTTTGGCCTTATCTTTTTAGGGTCTTCTGACATCTGGGGCAAGAAAAGACTGAGGATATGACGTCGGTCATGCGCATTTGTACCCTGACGTCCTGACGTCAGACTAATGCGCCTTGACCGACGTCAGCCATATACTTTGGTATTCGGGCCGACTGGGACAGCAGACTACCCAAGTGTTAGGACTGCAGCAATGTGGATCTTCGAACATCTACATTTATGGTAGGTACAAAACTGTACTTTTTGAGGATGTTGTTGCCTCAAGATACTGGAAAATTGCTAGAAAATATATAGGTAACTGTATTAAATTTGTGTAAGGCATTTAGTTACGATTAGGTCAAATAAGCAGCCCTTAGATAAGGAATTTAATAGAGACCATGTAGGCGATTGAATTAGTTGGGCTAGGGTTTAGGTGGTCATGTAATTTTATGAGCTGATCATGTTGAGTCCCAGGAAGTCCATATTGAAGTCACCCAGTGGTGGCATCTTTGGAGAGGTTCACTGATGAAGGGGTAATGTACATCACAGCTGCAGTGAAATTTAGGTGGTTGCTGATAGTAACTGAGATTACTGACAAACTTGGGGAAGAGGGTCTTTTGTGAATCTGGTATGTGCAATCATTTTTGTGGCGATATTGGACTGTTTCCCAACTGTTCACACTGTTTTTCACCTCCTGATTTAGTTCTAGAATTGCTAAATGTTGTAGTTCTTACTGGGGATAGTGGAAGAAATGCATCTTTCGGACAGGTTTCAGTGATAGCTTTTGTAGTGTACGCCGTATACAGTTATATACTGGCAGTGTAGAGGACTAAGGTTGCGATCTGTTAATGCTTTGCTTCCTGTAGTCAAGGGTAAAGGGTATAATTCTCTTTAGTCTCTTATCCCCAAGTTCCAGAGGAATTATCATACTAGGCCTGCTTTTGTTCGCAGGCAGCCTCATCAGCCACTAAAGGCAGGAAGAATTGTAAGCAAGCTCCTAAGTCTTCTCAGGCTTCTGTGGCCCAGAAGCCTCCTTTATCTGAAAAGCCTGCTTCTCTTGAATATCTTGTCATCCCCACCCACTCCACCCCTCGGTCGGGTTCCCTTGGCTCTTCGTCTCTCCAACTGCCTTTCATACTGGAATCTCATCACCTTGGATTCTTGTGTTCTGTCATCCATCAGGGTTACTTCATGGTATGGAAGTCTATCCCTCCTTTTCAGGGATTCCCCAACCTCCTCTGGAATAATTTCCTCATTTCTCAGAGGTCATTGGGTCCCAGGAATTATTCAGCCTGTTCCTCATTTCTATGTAGGGAAAGCAATTTTACTCCAGGATGTTCTTGGTACCTCGAAAGGAGGGCACTTGGAGACCTATTCTGGATCTCTCCTTGGTCAACACCTTTCTCAAGTTTCCTTCTCTTCTGATGCTTACTCTTCAAACCTGTTTCCTGTTTTAATACCCCAGGATGTTCTTCATCTCACATTGCTGCAGTCCTTACATATGGGTAGTCCGCTGTCCTCGGTCGGCCCGAATACCAAAGTATTAGGCTGACGTCGGTCAAGGCGCTTAAAACTGACATCAGGACGTCAGGGTACAAAAGCGCATGACCGACGTCATATCCTCAGTCTTTTTTGCCGCATGGTCCGATGCAGAAGCAGCGTTGCAAGTGCCGTTCGGCGTTCTGAAATTTTTCGAGTTCGGAGTTTCAGACCGAATCCAAGTTGGCTAAGTACCCCGTTGGGGAATATTTTGGTTTTTTCTTGCCTCAGTGTATTACCGGATGTCCGAAAAAGTGAATAATTGTATTTCTTGTGGGAAACAGATACCGCATAGGGATTATCATTCTTTGTGCATTCCTTGTTTGGGGCCTGAGCACGACGTAGTCGGGTGTCGCTTTTGTGCTAGGTTTAATAAGCGCACTATTAAGCGAAGGTTAGATTGTGCTAGGCTGGTATTCGGGAAGCGGTGCAATTATAACATGCCGTCGGATACTCCGACGCCCGCTTCCACGAAGAAGCGCAAAGACAAAGCGGTTAAACCCAGGCAAGATGAGTCGTCCGTTCCGGACGCCGGTTCTTTAGAGGCTTCAATGGAACCGGTGGTTCCGATGGAGGCTTCTCTGGAGTCTCAGGGGGAGACCTTGATTTTGCAGGATGTGGCCTCTCAAGAGGCAGGCCAGGCTGAAGGGGCTTCTCAGGTTTCTGTACTCCCTCCCTTTCCCAGGGTGGTTAGGCCCTCTCCTTCTGTTTCCAAGGCTTCTTCCAGAGGCAGGCCAGGTTTAGCTTCTGTTGGTGTCGCTCCTAGTTCAGCAGGGTCTGTGCCTAAGAAGCACATGCTTAAAATGGCAGAAGATTTGATTACTCTGATTAGAGGTTCTATGCCCCCTCCTGATAAGAGGCCTAGGGTGGAGCCAGAGTTGGAAAGTTTTGAACAGGCTTCGGATGATTCAGAGTCTTCGGCTGAAGACTTGCAGGAGTACACTCCTTATTCTGATGCAGAAGATTCCACTCCTTCTGCTTCTCCTCCAGAGGATTTTTCTTTTTCAGAGACGCTTCATTCTATGGGGGAACATTTTAAGTGGGAAGGTCAGGACTTCTCTGATTCACGGAAAAGGCTTAGGGAATTTTTGTTTTTACCTCAACATAGGCCCTTAGCTATACCTCCTGTTCTGGATGTTGTGCAAGATGTATTTTCAGAGGCTTCACTTAATCCTGATTCTCTGCCTCCTGCGCCTGTTAAGCCGTTAAGGTATTACAGGGTGCCTGAGGCTCATAAATATCTCTCTGAGTCCTAGGGCGGACCCAGAAACTATTAGCCAGGGACCTAAGGGTGTCAGGGCCTCTGTTGTAAAGAATCCGGTTCCTCTAGATAGAGGCCAGAGCTTTGGATAGATGGGGAAAGAAGGGTCTATACATCTTCTACCTTAGCAATGAGGGCTTTGAATTGCCAGTTTCATATGTTGAAATATCAGAATTTTCTTCTTTCTCAATTGAAATCTAAGGTGGATGCTCTGGCAGAAGGCATTGAGTGTAAAGAATTACAAGATTTGGTGCATGTCTCTGAACAGGTGGGTAAGCATTCTTTACAGTGTGGTTTTGATGCTTTGCAGGCCTCCTCTAGGGTGGCTGCCACTGGTTCAGTTCTTCGCAGGCACGCCTGGCTTAAGGATCAGAATTTATCTGACCATGTTAAGACAAGGATTTTGGATGCTCCTTTGCAGTCTGAAGTGTTGTTTGGTCCACCTGTGGAGTCAGTCTTGAAGAAAATGGAAGACAAGGCTAAGTCTATGCAGACTGTTAAAGATTTTTTGCAAGTTCAGCCTCCGAAGTTTAGTAGAAATTGGCCTGCTAAGGGGTGGACGTATCCTCCTTCTGATTCTCAGTCTAGGGGTAGATCTAGACGTGGTAGGGGCAGAGCTCAGAGTTCCTTCAGACCTAGAACATGGAGTTCACCTGCACAATCTTCGAGTGAGGGCAGGGGCCAGTCCTTTCATAAACAGGCCCAATGACCTACTGTTTCAGCTGCCAGATCCTTCTTGCCTGGCAGCACCTTTGGGAGGACGGTTGGCACTCTTCAAGGAAAATTGGATTTTAGTTACCCAGGACAAATGGGTGTTGGATATCATACACCAAGGTTACAAGTTTTATTTCCATACCTTGCCTCCTTTCAAAGGCATGCCAGATGTTCCTCCTCAGCAAAGACTAGAGGCTCACACAGATTTCTCTACTACTTCAAGTAGGAGCTGTACAACCGGTCCCTCTGCCAGAAGTGGGCCTAGGATTTTATTCTCGCCTGTTTCTAGTACCGAAGAAAGGGAACACGTGGAGACCAATTTTGGATTTATCTATCCTCAACACATATCTGGACATTCCCAAGTTCAAAATGTTGACGTTACAACAGCTTTTACCTCTACTGGGCAAAGATCACTGGATGGTGACTCTGGATCTCAAGGAGGCTTACCTTCATGTTCCTATCAGGCCCAGTTGCAGGAAGTATCTGCGTTTTCGGGCTGGGACTTTTCATTATCAGTTCTCTGCATTGCCCTTTGGCTTATCTACTGCGCCCAGAGTGTTCACAAAGGTTCTGGCTCCAGTGATAGCTTTCTTCAGACTAAGAGGAATACAAATCTATCCTTATTTGGACGATTGCCTGATTCTGGCTCAAGGAAAGGACGAACTTCTTCATCATTTACAGTATGTGATGGCAGTGTTAAGATGCCTAGGGTATTCTGTGAACGAAATAAAGTCCAGTCTAGTACCCTCTCAGGACATGTGCTTTCTGGGTGTGAGACTGAATACAGCATCCCAGATGGCCTTTTTGACCCCGGACAAACAAAAGAATCTTTCTCTATTTCCATCATTTGTCTCGTCAGTCCAGGCTGACTGCAAGGACAGTCCTTCAAGCCTTGGGGTTCATGGCATCTTGTATTCTGGTACTTCCCAATGCCAAACTGCATATGAGGAAGCTACAATGGTATCTCAAAAGTGTATGGACGCAACACTGCCAAGATATGGACACTGTCATTCAGATAATACCTTGCATTCAAAAGGAATTTTTGTGGTGGGCTCAGGAATGTCACCTAAACAAGGGACTCTCTGTGACCCGACCAGAGGCGAGTCAGATTCTAACGACAGATGCCTCAGACAAAGCTTAGGGAGCTCATCTAAATGGAAAATGGGTACAAGACACGTGGCCTGCCAGACTTCAACATTTACATATCAACTTGAAGGAGATGTTAGCAGTCCAATTTGCATTGATAGCTTTCAAGGATTTACTTCTTCCAGGGCAGGTGTTGATTCAAACAGACAACACAACTGTCATGTGATACATCAACAAGCAAGGGGGGACACATTCTTACCCTCTATGCAGTCAAGCAATGATTTTGTGGGAGACTGCTCTCAGTTTGCAGCTAAATCTTCAGGCAAGTTTTCTGCCAGGAGCACAGAACTCCTTAGCAGATGTGTTGAGCAGGCAAATCATGGATCCCCACGAGTGGAAATTGGATCCTCATGTATTTCAAAAATTGACAGTGTTATGGGGAACTCCAGACATAGATCTGTTCGCTTCTCCACTAAATTACCAGTTGCCAAAGTTTTGCACAAAAAGGTTTCATCCCACAGCTTGGAAAGTGGATGCTCTCTTTCAGTTGGAGCAATCTTCACGTGTATGCCTTTCCACCACTGCCTCTCCTCCCAAAGGTACTCCTGAAGGTCAGACAGGACAAGCCAACCATGATTTTAATAGCTCCGGATTGGCCTCGACAGCACTGGTACCCATTACTGAGAAGTCTGGTACGGGAGCCTCCATGGCCTTTGCCTTCGATTCCACACCTGCTGTCTCAGGAGAACAGTCACCTACTCAATGTCAAACGTCAGTCTCTGCATCTAACAGCCTGGCATATTCTGTTTTAAACCCTGAAGGGTCTCCGCTTCCACAACAAGTTTTGAAAGTTATTTTGGAGGCCAGAAGGCCTAGTACAAGGAAAGTTTACGCAGATAAATGGAGGAGATTTTTAATTTGGAGTACAGCAAATGACTTTGATGTTTCTAAACCTAATTTAAGTGTTGCTCTTCAATACCTTACTGAGTTATTGGACAAAGGTTTGTCCTTCTCCTCTATTAAGGTTCGTGCTGCAGCAATTTCTGCTCACTATGACTGTGACCCACCATTATTTTCTCATCCTTTGTTTAAGCAATTCCTTAGAGGGGCAAAGAATATAAGACTCCCACGCAGAGCTCCTACTCCTGCTTGGGATCTCAATTTTGTGTTGGAGAAACTCACTCTACAACCTTTTGAGCCTGCAGCTACTGCCGAGTTAAAATATTTATCATGGAAGACTGCTTTTTTGTTGGCCATTACCTCTGCTAGAAGGGTTTCTGAATTACAGGCCCTTATGGCGGTTGAGCCTTTCTTAATTTTCCACAAGGATAGGGTATCTTTGCGTACTAATCCTTCCTTTATGCCTAAAGTGGTTTCTAGTGTGGCTTTAAACCAAACTATTCATTTGCCTACCTTTTATGCAAACCCCCAAAATAAAGGGGAAAAGATTTTGCACACTTTGGATATACACAGACAGTTGCGATATTATTTGAGCAGAACTAAAGGGTTCAGGCAGTCTCAGCAGTTATTTGTTTCATTTGCTTTGGGTTCTCAGGGCAAACCTGTTTCAAAACAAACTATTTCTAAGTGGATTGGTTTTTGTATTGCTTTCTGTTATTCCCATCATGGTAAGGAGATTCCAGCTGGGATTAGGCCTCATTCCACTAGGGATACTGCCACTTCTACAGCTTTTTTAAGGGGGGTGGCTACTAAAGATATTCTGGAGGCAGCTACTTGGAGTTCAGTACATACTTTCTCTAAGCATTACCACCTTCCACTTTACTCTAAATCTAGGGCTGGATTTGCCACTGCAATTTTACAGGGCATTTTGGCAGCTCCTAATGCTTTATAGTTTTGCCATCCTCCCTTACCTCTGCTTTGGGATTCTACCCATATGTAAGGACTGCAGCAATGTGAGATGAAGAACATAGTACAGTTTTGTACCTACCATAAATGTAGATGTTCGAAGATCCACATTGCTGCAGTCCAATTTACCCTCCCTCCTTCCCCTCTGTAGTTAGAGGTGGTTGTGTGGTTTGGGTTGTAAATTTTGTAAATATGGTTAGTGCAGGGGTGGTTGGTTGTTCTTTGCTGTTTTTTGGCTTTGGCCTTTCTTTTTAGGGCCTTCTGACATTTGGGGCAAGAAAAGACTGAGGATATGACGTCGGTCATGCGCTTTTGTACCCTGACGTCCTGATGTCAGTTTTAAGCGCCTTGACCGACGTCAGCCTAATACTTTGGTATTCGGGCTGACCGAGGACAGCGGACTACCCATATGTAAGGACTGCAGCAATGTGGATCTTCGAACATCTACATTTATGGTAGGTACAAAACTGTACTTTTTTCTGATGTCCTTGAATCTGAAGGACGCTTATCTTATTCCTGTTAACCCTGTCTTCAGGACATTTTTATGTTTCTCTGTTTCTTCCTGTCGTTTTCAGCTCTCTGCTTTGCCCTTTGGCCATTCTACTTCCCCAAGGGTATTCACAAAATGCCTAGCTCCTGTGACTGCCTTTTGCAGGCTTCAAGGCATTCAGATTTTTCCTGATCTAGAAGACCTGTTGCTTCTGACACCTATCAGTTGTCTGTTACAGGATCTCTATTTCACCATCTCTGTCCTTCAAGTCTGAGGTTCACGAACAACTTTCACTCCCTGTCAATATCATGTGTACCTGGGTTGCACGATTCAGACACTGCCACTGTTGCCTTCTCTTCCACCTCCAAAAGTTCTGTCCTTGATAGCTTTCCTTCAGTTTCTTCCTCTGTCTGCTATTGCAACCAGAGAGTTTCTTTGAGCCCTGGAATTCATGGCCTCCAATGCTTCCTCTTGTTAGACTGCACTTGCAGAAGTTTCAGTGGTACCTCAAGTCAGTTTGGCTTCAGCACCGCCACCCTCTGAATTTGAGTGCCTCCTCTTCCTTGTCTGAAGAGGGAATTTGAGTGGTAGATTCAGCAACTTTCCCTCAACCCAGGCCTGCCTTTTCAGCCTCCAGTTCCTTCTCAAGAACTGTTCAATGCTTCAGACATAGGGTGCAGAGCTTCATGTGGTCACCTGAAAGTTCAAGGTCTTTGTGCCCCCCCCCCCCCCTTTTCAGAAGCCGGACCATATCAACATCAAAAAGATGACAGACCTGATTCTGGCCTTCAAATTCTTTTACCCAGTGCCCTCTCCAGGCCCTTCTGAAGGTTTGCACAGACAACACCACAGTGATGTGTGTTATGTCAATAAGCAGGGGGGGCACAAAATCTTATCTTCTCTGCAGGCTGGCTCTTCAGGCCTGGGATTTGGCTGTTTATTATTAATTAACTCTTCAGGCAGTATATGTTCCTTCCGAGTACAATCTAGTGGCAGATGCTTTGAGCAGGTCCAAAACACAGGCTCATGAATGGATCCTTCACAGGGGCATGATCTGATGCGGTCTGTGTCATTATTCATCACAGATGTCTTGGATCCGACCTTGGATTTGAGCCGGCAGTTTCTCAGACATATCCAAAGCTCAAGCCCTTCCCTTTCCCTTGCTACCTTCTAAGCCCCAGATCTCCTTTGCCATTGAAACTCTTCAGCCTTGGTCCAGGCTCAAGCTTAACACTTTACAGATAAGTGTCATATTTCTTAGGTTTTTGCTCTTTTTAGGGTACCTTTTTGTCCGTAACTTTTCTATTTGTAGTTTAATTGAATTACCTCCACTCCCGGGTACTACCTTTCGGTTAGTTAGGTTCCCCCCCCCTTCTGATGAGCCCTTTCTTTTACTTAAAATAGTTTCTACAAAAAAAAAAAAAAATCTTTCTATCCTTGCTTCTTCTTAGTGTGTTTTATAGCTGGTGTGCGTGTTTTTTTCCCTTAGCATGGCTGAAAATCCGCCTTGGTTTAAAAGATGCTCCTCGTGCGGTCGGAGGATGCCGTGTTCCGACTCGCACGAGGAGTGTCTGTATTGTTTAGGGAATGTGACATTTGCACCGCATTTAACCCCAGGGCCATTGTAGTGCACCGCAACAAGCTTTTACTTGAAGGGCTTGGCTCAGGGTGGTCCTCTTTCTTCAGACACCCTTTCCAAGCTGTTGCAGGAGCCCAAGAAGAGACCTTCTCCTCCCTTGAGGGGACCTCTTCTCTTCCAAAAAAGCCAAGGCTTTCAGATCCTGAATCTGAATCCAGCTTCTTCGGATTCGGATCCTAGTTCTGCCATTCCAAGAGCTTCATATCAGAATCTCTGATCCAAGACCTCAGCAGAGTTGGAGGTCTTTGGATCCAAGAAGGAGCAAGGTGTCCCTGGATCCGACCAGTTTGCTGGATCTATTCATCATGCCTTCCAAACCTTCGGAACCTGCCAGGTTTTCAGATGACAGTTCTGTCGGATCCTATTGTTGCTGAGGGTTTCTCCTCTTGTTCCTGCAGGAGGTTGGAGCCAAGTCTTCTGAACCAATCTTGGGGCCATAGGACTGTGGGATCCAGGGTTAGATCCCCAGCAAGATCTAGCCACCTGTCAGCTTAATCCATATCCTCCAGAAGTCTCCTCCCTTTGAACATGGATAGGATGATGAGTTTCCTCAAGGCCAAAATTGAGTTGGGCTTGCTGCTGTTCCCTGTGGCTAGGGGACCCTACCCATCCACAGGACTCCACTCGCCTCTTCCAATCCAACAATTTTGGAAGGTCAGGACCAGGCGATTTCTGGTGAGAGGTCGACAGTGTATCTCCACCATCTTGACACTGTCAGGGTCCCTGGCTGGCTCTGTTCCCCAGCCCTTGGACCAGGGTGAGCCTAGTCTCTGAGGGGTCGGGGAGAGTTCCCTGGGGGTAGGTTTGGCTCTGGGGTTTTCAGACATCTCCCTTCCCTTGGGGGCTGTGGTGCTGGACAGCTCTGAATCAATATAGTCTGGGGTCTTCGGTGCTGCACCTGGGGCCCTTCTCCCTTACTAGATGACCCCTGCCTCTGGGGATTGGGGGGGATCGTCCAGTCCACTGGCCGCCTTGGTGGTAGAGCATCTTCTCCAGTATGACAGTTCTCTCCTCAAGGTCCTCCCCAGGCTTTCTCGGGATTGGGTCCTGAGGCCTCATCATCCATCCAGGATCAGCCCTCCCATGAGCACCTTCAGATGGGCACTGCCCCACTTGGGGTACCCATTTCTTCTCTGTCCTCCCCTGAGCCCACTATGGAGGAACCCCCCTTGGAAGAGAACATGTAAGAGGAGGAACTTGAACTCCCCCAGAGAGTCCCTAACTTAGGACACAGATTATGAGGAGGGAGATGGGTCTCCCCAGACTTCCACTTGAGGAGGTTTCCTGTGGGGACATCCTGGAAGTTCTCAGAGGAGGATGGTCTTACCCATCCCTGTCTTTGGAGGAGTCCGTGTTCCTGAAGGCCTTCGGGATGGGCCCCCATCTTCTACCTGAGTTTCCCCCCTACTGACGAGCTTGTGAACCTTATTGCCAGCAGGGCTTGGAAGGAGCCAGACATTTTGGAACCTGTACCCAAAGATAGTTTGTTTTTTATTTTTTTTTTTGTTTTGTTTTTTTTTTTTTGAAGTAAATGGGTCCCCGTCGATGCCATCATGGCTGCTGCTAAGAAGGAGCAAGCGGAGTAAAGCTCCCCAGTCTATCTCCCGAACAGAGTCTCCCAGGTGACTGACCATTTTAGAAAGCGTGTGTTTGCCTCAGTTACTTTTGGCCTAAGAGCAACTAATTATTTGGCCCACTTTACCTGGCTTCAGAGGGATTGGGTTTTAGAGCTTACCACTTCCCTGTCAGAATTGTTACCTCCAAAGACCCTCAAGTTAGTCTGTCTGAGGCGGTCCACTCCTTCTTTAGCCAATGCTTCAATGAGGCGATCTCCAATACTGCGGAGGTCACCTCAAGTGGCAGACACTAGCATTGCTATTTGACTGCATGCCTGGCTTTGCCTCTGCGGGTTTGTGGAACCCTTTAAGGCATCTTTCACCAATGCACCATTTAATGGTTCCAGTTTGTTTGGAATGTCTGTTAAGGAAACATTAGCCCACAGTGAGCAGGAAGGCAAGACTCTCTCCTTGGTAGGGCTCAAGTTTTCTACTCCCCAGAGGTCCTTTTCTAAGACCCAGAGGGGTAATAAGCTTTGGTTCTAGAGGACTCTCTCTTCCTTTCAGGGCACTCCCCAGGAATCCTCTTCCACGGGCAGGGGATTCAACTGCAGATGCCACCTTGGGGCAGAGGGAATCTGCAGAACCAGGGCTGCTGAGAACCCTTCTCGGCGAAGCCCTTCCAGCACTTCTGAGGCAATGCCCAACTGTTCTGCCTTGGAAGCAGTCATTGGTTGTCTCTACCTTCACCCACTAGCCTAGACAAGTCTCACCTTTGATCAGCGAGTGCTAAAAATTATTTCCAGGGGATATGCCAGACCCTTCTCCCAGCCCCCTTCAATTCAGAAATTTCTCCCAGACATACCACCCCACCAAAGGGAGTTGGCCTATCTTGAGGAGCAAGACCTCTTTAGAAAAAGAGCCAGTTAAGAGGTCCCAACAGGACATCAAGGGTCCGGAACTTACTCTTGCTTCTTTTTGGTGCCAAAAAGACCAGGAACCTGCATCTGATTCTGGACCTTAGTGAGCTAAACCTGCCTGTCAAAAAATCCAAGTTCCAGATGGTCACTGTTCAGTCCATTCTACCTCTCTTGCACAAGGACGATTGGATGTGCTCAGTTGATCTTAAGGATGCATACTATCGTAGAAAGATCAACAGATGCTTCAGGAGACACTTATGCTTTTGGTTAGGGGTCAATTATTATCAGTTCAGAGCCCTGCCCTTTGGACTCACCACAGCACCCTGGATGTTTACCAAATGTATGGCAGTGGTGGCAACTCGTCTCTGGCTGCAAGATTTCCAGGTTTTTCTGTACCTGGATGATTGGTTTCTCATGGCTCCCATGAGGCTTCAACTAACACTGGTGACCAGGTATGTCCTCAGTCTTTTTTCCAGCATCTAGTCATCACAGTGAATGTATGCAAGTCCAATCTAGATCTGAGCCAAAACCTGGAGTTCATCAGGGTTCTGCTGGACACTGTATCAGAGACTACAGCACTGCCTTCCCACAGGGTCCAACTGATTCAGGATTTGGGTGTCTCTCGTACTGGATCTAGCACACCTGTCTGTTCATTTGATTCTCAAAATGCTAGGCTTTATGGCGGCTGCCATTCAGTTAGTGCTTCTTGCCAGGTATCTCATGCGAGTTGTCCAGTGGACCCTGGCAGTTTAGTGGTCCATCCTGTCTCAGCCCATGTCTGTAAGAATAAAATTGACTCGGGTGCACAGGAATCAGCTTGCTTGGTAGCTTCAGTCTCGGGACCTATTTCTAGGCAGACCATTTTGTCTCTCCACCCAAGGCCATAGTGACCACGGACACCTCCATGTTGGGGTGGGGGGGATCATTTTCAGGGCAAGACTGTTCAAGGCACGTGTTCCCCCATAGAGACCAAATTGAACATAAACGTCCTGGAGATGAGAGTAGTCGCTTCCTGGAGATGAGAGCAGTCGTCCTAATGTTGCAAGCCTTTCAGGAGTGCCTCCTCCTGGGGACTGTAGCAGTTCAGACAGACAACATGGCAGTTGTCTGGTAGATCACCAAGCAAGGGGGAACACGGTCTTATCCTCTCTGCAGAGAGGCCATGAGGGTGTGGTTTTAAAAAATGCCAGAAGTGGCCATAAAATACCCTCATTGGACTTTCATTCTCTGCATATATTGTCTGGGACCCCCTCCATTTACAAGAAGACTGCAGCATTGTCATGCCTTTAGCCACCAAGCCCTTGTGGAAAGAAGAAACACAAGCTCATCTTAAAAGATCTGCTTTTAAAAGATCTGCTTCCTTCAGCCTTATCTTCTGGAGACAAAGCGAAAACAGACATTTCATCTCCTTCATCCTCATCTTCTTTGAATAAAGGCAAGAAAAGAAGTTTCTCTATACCAACCTCCCCATTGGTTCCAAAAGCAAAAAAACTTAAACCCTCTGTTCTGAAAGGATCAGTGGAATCACAGGCCTCTGCTATTGACACACCAGTGCCGACATCTACTCCGACACTGATTGGTGTTTCAAGACCTTCGATGTTAAAGGCCTCAGTACAGGAAATTATTATTGCGTCACCTGCCATGACCAAGGATATATTGCCTAGAATGACTTAATCACCTTTTATTAACCTGTTTGCTGGGGAGCTCCCAGAAGTTTTTCTACAGAGGCCCAAGTCCCCTTCCACTTCATTGGTCCGCTCCACCAAAAGTCTTTCCAAACTTGACATGGAGAGGCTAGTGAATAAAATGTTATGAGCTAGAGGACTTTCAGGCCCCCTTTCAGTTCTGACCCTCTCTGGTCTTGGCACCAAAACTTTTTACCCCACTAATAACTCCTCTAACTTCCTCTGAGGTCTTAGTCGTCTGTTCCAGATCTCTCAGTGCCAACTGTACCGGCTCCAGAGTTGCTCTTTTTCAGAACGGGTGGTTACCCTGAGCTTTTTAGTGGCTTCGTAACTAGAGACATCCCACAGCCATAGCTACCCTGTTAGTTCTAGGGGGCTGGTCTCGACTCCAGTTTTTTTGGAGCCATTCTGCTCCTCTGAGCTTTGGCTCGAGTTAGTTCAGCTCCCACTTCTGTCTGATGGGTCGGTTCTTTGAAGCTGTAAGTGACCTGGATCCCGAGGCAGTTTATCTCTGTTCCCAGCTTCTTTCCCTTTTCGGGGGCTGGCCTTTGAAGGTATGGACCGGGCCCTGTCACTTAGTGGCTCGGGTATTACTTTCCCTCTTGGAACAGGTACCCCCCTCTAGCTCAATTATTCCTCCTGCCTCTTCACTGGGACAGCAGATGCCAAAGTCTCAGATTTCACAGGCCCAGGTTCTGTCATCGTCTGATACCTCACTAGATTATCCCCCTGTGGTGGTCCCTCAGAAAAAGAAGTGAGAGGAAGCACTTGGATTTCCCCAAGGCATCAGTTACTGAGGAGACTGATTTCAATGAGGGGGAAGGGTCCCCATGGTCACCTCCTGAAGATATCTCATTTGGAGACATCTTAGAAATTTTAAAACAGGAGTGTCGGGAAGTCCCAAAATCCTTCCACTGAGCAATCTGTTTTTGCAGGTGTTTGGCACCCACCCATCTACCTCTTGGGTGACTCCCACCCACTGATGAATTCATTCAGTTGATTTCACAGCAGGTATGGAAGGCTCCAGATAGTATCAAGCTTATCCCTAAAAGACTTGATAAGATTCTAAGGGATTAGCCCGTTGATGCCATGGTCATAGCAGCTGCCACTAAAAAGGAACTTGCTGAGAAGAGTTCCTCCATCCATCCACCCATCTGCCCAATAGGGAGTCTCAGGGGACAGATTTGGGAAGCAGATCTATACTTCATTGACCTTCA
Organism: Protopterus annectens; assembly: GCF_019279795.1. Classification (NCBI taxonomy): domain Eukaryota; kingdom Metazoa; phylum Chordata; order Ceratodontiformes; family Protopteridae; genus Protopterus; species Protopterus annectens. The sequence continues at coordinate 1,685,613,684 of NC_056735.1, read as the reverse complement.
CTATAAGGCCCTTTAACTTCTTGGCATATTTCACCAGACTCCAATGGTATTTGTTTAAGGAATTGTCAGACACCCTGGCAGGAGCTGTAGTTGAAATCCAAGAGAAAGTGGCTTCCCAGGTGGCCACCCTGGATTCTTAACTCGTCCATGAGGCTAATTGCACATACAGCCAAAGGGACTTCCAGAGCAGCGGGTACAGCCGTAGTCATAAGGAGACATGCTTGGATGCACTTGTGACTTTGCAGAATATTTGGGTGGTGTTTTGTCAGTCGTCCTTTTGACGGAACATGCTTGTTTGGCCCTAAAGTAAAAAAGACCTTATCCAGGTGTGAAAAGGATGGTAAGACCCTTTCTGCTGTGGGCGTACGTTTCTCCACCCCCAAAGGTCTTTTTCTAGGAACCAGAGGAGAGGTGGAAAAATGTGGTTCAGAAAATCCCAAGGGCCTTTCCAAGACTCACGTGGAGGGAGTTCCTCCCGAGGCAGAGGGGGGAACCAAAATGGAAGGCGCTGCCCTCACGGCAGAGATGGTCTGCAGAACCAGGGCTTCAGGGATTCCCTCCCAGGGAAGTCCTTTCAGCGCTCCTGAATGGAAACCCAATTGTCTTCCTCTGGAGGCAGTCTGGGGTCGCTTGTCCTTGCACCAAAATGCCTGGCTAAAAATAACAGATTCTTGAATGCAACAGATCGTATCCAGAGGCTATGCCATTCCCTTTTCTCAGCCTCTCCCTGTACAAAAGAAAAATCCCTGATGTCCCACCCAATCAGAGGGATTCAGCAGTGCAAGAAATTCAAAACCTGTTGGACATGAGTCATACAAGAAGTTCCACTAGACCAGAAAGGATCCGGAACCTACTGTGGATTCTTTTTAGTGCCAAAAAAGACGCAAAAAAGACAGGCAACTGCAGACTGATTCTAGATCTCAGTGTGCTGAACAAATTGGTTCGGCAAACAAAGTTCTGGATGGTCATGGTACAGTCTGCTCTTCCCTTTGTGAAAAAAGACTTGTATGTGCTCGATAGATATCCAGGATGCATATTACCACATAAAAATGCTCCAGGAAATTCCTTCACTTCTGGCTGGGTGCCAGTCCTTACCAATTCAGAGTACTGCCGTTTAGTCTCACTACAGCCCCCAGGGTGTTCACCAAATGCATGGCAGTAGTAGCAGCTCACTTGAAACTGCAGTGTTTCTATACTTGGACAACTGGCTCATCATTGCTTTGACCAGGCATCAGTTAATAGCAGAAAGATTACTGTGCCCATCTGGGGATTATAATAAATCTCGAAAAATCACATTTGATGCTAACTCAAAATTTAAAATTCATAGAGGCTGTAATAAGTACTTAACTATAGCATCCCTTCCGGTACAGGTTCAGAAGATACTCCACAGAAAGAGTTCCTGCCCGACTAGTTCTACAGTCTCTAGGATCAGTGGTAGCATCAATAAATCTAGTACCTGCAGTGGCTACTAGCTTCCCAGTGGTCTATCCTCCTCCAACCATTGTCTGATCTAATCCTGATCAATTGTTGCAAGATGGATATTCTTTGGTGGATGCACTTTGAACAAGTCCTCAGCAGTTGTCCCATTGTCCTTCCAGAGCCCATGGCCATAGTGACCATGGACACCTCCCAGATGGGGTGGGGGTCATTATCTGGGCAAGATGGTCCAAGGCACTTGGTTCCCATTAGAGGCCAACTTGCCCATCAATATCCTGAAGCTAAGAGCGGTGGTACTTGCGTTGCAGGCCTTTCAGACAACTCTTCCTCAGGGGGACTATTGCAATTCAAACAAAGAATGTCAGTGGTTTAGTATATCAACAAACAGGAGGAACCAAGTCTTGCTCCTTTGTCGACAAGTCCTCAGTGTGGCAGTGGGGGATCTCTTCCAACCCCTTTCTAATGGCAATGCACTTCCTGGGGAGTTCCAGTTTGATTGCAGACAAGCTGAGCAGATGCATCCTTCAGCGTCATGAGTGATCTCTGTCCACAAGTGGCAAAAATTATCTTTCCCTAAACAAGTGCAACAATTATTTTGGCCTGATTTCCCCCTTTGGGAAAGTCGCCCAGAGACGCTGTCCTCCTCAACTGGCCCCCCAGTCTCCTGTATGCCTTTCCACCTATTCCTCTGGTTCCAACATTTTTACAGAAAGTGCTTCGGTTGAAGAGCAAAGTAATCCTCATTGCATCCTTTTGGCCTCAACAGATTTGGTTCCCCTTCCTTTGGACTTATCTGATTCGACAACCTTGGATAACCTTGGATTCTGGACCCAGTTCCAGAACTTCGGTCACATCCAGATGGTCATGTTCACCAAAGCTGACAGTGGTTCCTCCAATTCCATTAGTTGCCAGGCGTCCTAATATTTCCTCTCCAGTACGCCACATTCTGTTATCAGCTCTTAAACCTTCCACTCAAACTGTATTCTTGTAAATGAGAGATTACCATTTGGGCTCATAAAAAAACAGATAAATCCCTTTTCTGATTGTATAGAGCATATGTTAGACTTTTAGCCTTTTTTAATGCTGGAGCTTCCCCTTCCACCATCAGATTACAATTAACTGCAACCTCTAATTTTCACAATGGTATAGAAGAGCATTCTTTAGCCTCTCATAGGCTTTGTAAATCATTCCTAAGAGAGACACTTGTTAAAACCCCCTTTCAAAGATCCCACTCCTCTTTGGGATCTGAACTTGGTATTACAGGCTGTGATGCAGTCTCTCTGAGCCCTCTGCAGAATGTGACCTGATGTTTATCTTGGAAGACACCATTTCTGGTAGACATTACCTCTGCCAAAGGGTTTCCGAGATCCCAGCATTGTCTGAACCCCCTTATCTGATTTTCACAAGGGTAGGGTCTCTTTACGGAAAAAAACTCCTTTCTACCCGAGGTAGTGTCAGAGACTGACATCAATCAAACAATTAATTTACCGGTTTTCTTCCCAAATTATTCCAAGAAAGGGGAATATGCCTTGCATTTACTTGTTCATAGACAATTGTTTCTGCTTTCACAGAACAAAAGACTTTAGAAAACCAAGTCATCTGTTTGGTTCCTTTTCCAGTACAAAGTTGGGTAAGGCAAGGTAATTCTGGCCAGATGGTTGAAAGATTGTATTTCATTTATTTATAATAAGAATAAATTAACCTTGTCTAGGCCCCTGAAAGCACATTCTACAAGATCTATAGCCACTTATGCAGTTTTCCAGTCACCGCTTCTATGGATGACAAATGTGCGGCAGCTACTTGGGCTTCTCCCCATACCTTTATTACTCATTACAAATTGGACTTTGCCTCCAGGGTAAGATCACCCTTTGGCTCGATGGTGCTCAGGAATATCCTAGCGCGAGTCCACCCAGGTTTTTGGGTCGCTGGGGACTCTGTCCCATCTGTCAAGGATAAAGTGAAGATTGACAACATCAGATAAAGAAGTTATGTACTTAACCATATCTTTCAATCTGTGTTGTCTGTCTTAATTTATCCTCGACTTCCCTCCCACCACTCCCCCTCTAAGATTTTTGGTGGAGCGGATCATGCACCTTGAAGTATTTATTCAAGAACAGTAGCGCACACACATTTCTGTTTTTGTTCATAAGTTTTTCTGCAAACTCGATCTGAGGTCATTGAGAGAGAGGGATAGTGGGTAGAGGTGAAGCTCGAGTTTTTGGCTAATGTGAGCTGCAGTAATGGCCGAGTCTGTTCAGATATCGAAATTTAACCCATCAGTTAATACAGATGGAATGTTAGGATAAGTATATAACTTTTTTCTTTTCAAACCAGGACATTGAGTTTGGCTGTTTCTAAGCAACCCATCTCCTCCTGGATATCTAAGACCATTTTCTTTTGCTATTCTTTTCATGGCAAATGTCTGTCTACTGCCATTAAGGCTCACTCCACTAAGCATTATAAACTGAATAAGGTTTCTAGGACTAGAGCAGGTTTTGCTAGAGCCATTCTTTATTGGTTTAAGGGCTCTTCCCAGCCTTCCATCTCCAATCTTTTTCTTGTGCTTTTGTCTTCCCCCTACGGTGAAGAGTACTGCAACAGTGATATAGGACATACTACAATTGCGTAAAATCTTAACATAACAGTAGCTGCCTTTTTCTACAGTGTTACAGTATTTGCTCCTTCCCTCCATCCCTCTTTTTTTTTCCTTTTGGGCTTTGTTTTGGTTTCCCTCCTGGCCGAGGGTCTGGCTTTTCCAATTGCATTTTCTCCTTCTGGATGTGCATAGCTTCCTTTGTCCTAAGGAGACTGTTCTCTACTGTGGCAATTCAGTTCTGGGTAACTGTTTCCGTATGTTACCTTTATGCCTTCTGTCGAGATGAGATGAGAGATGTTTAACATACGGAGCATATGTTTAACATACGGAGCATATGTTTAACATACGGAGCATATGTTTAACATACGGAGCATATGTTTAACATACGGAGCATATGTTTAACATACGGAGCATATGTTTAACATACGGAGCATATAAGATCTTTAGATATTGGGCTATCCTTGGCAGGTGATCTCAGTGATAGACTGCAACAGTAACTCTACTGTGTTTTTTTTTTAACACCTTTATTGTGTTATCACTTGTGACATAGGTACATTTATATAAAAATAATCAAACTGTTAAGTTAAAATTGACAAACATTATGCTTCACATATATTGCTATTTCGTATAACCTAAGCAACATTACATAAATTATTCAGTTCCTGCCCTTTTCTTTTTAAACAAGAAATATCTCTTAAGCAATCTTACATTTATATAAATGAAAACAAATCACATCGGCACGATCCTAGTTGCAAGCATTTTACATTACAAATCATACTGGGTCTATATTATGTAGTCGAAGCTTTAGATAATTGAATACCTAATCGAACATCCAATCCACTTCTGCAAATTTTTTCTTAGGGAAAAAAATTTGCTTGGCCGGACCAAAAAAAAAAACTTTAAAACCCTAATCGAGTAGGGGGCTGTGCCCCCCCCACACACCCCTAATTAAATATACCAACTCCGAGATTGCTCTACAGTGGTGAAAAGGGCAGATTCCTGATAACGGCCAAGCGAGTTTACAGTGAGTGTCAAAAAGCATTAACTCTCTAGTGTTCACAGAAAATGTATTGCTGTGACTTTCAAAACTATTTCTCCTCAATCTGGAATTGGCTTCACATTGTAGAGAGGCAAATTTCTCACCTGCATGTAGTATATATTTGGTATCTGGGAGAGTCCAGGGATGGTAAATGGTAACTTGAGAGAGAAGAGCATCTTGCACTGACTGATGGGGTGTACCTTGGTTGATTGTACTAGAGGTGTATTAGCTCCTAGGAGTGAGTACAGTTTAGGTAACTTCCAAATACTTTGGAGGAGAAACCAGAATTGGTAAGCTTTGGGAGTAGTAATTAATGCCAACTATGTTAAAGGCCTTTTTAAGAAACAGATGGCTTCAGTAACTTTGCCTTGTTCCTTACTGAAATATTTGTGGTTGGTGAGGGAGTAGATAGCTGCTGTTGTACTGTAGGTGGGGTGAAACCCATACTGTTTATTATTGAAACTGTCATATTTTGATTTATTTGTAAATTGTTTTCCAGAATCTTGGTGAATGGATATAGATTAGATATGGGTTGAAAGTCTTGGATTTGAAACTTATCAAGAAGGAGAGCCTGTGTGAAACTGTGATAGTATTTTGTGTTAACTTAAATATAGATGCAAGTGATTTATAGAGGAGTTTACTACCAAGCTTTAATATATTTGAGTAAACTGGAAATATGTATGATGGGAGAAATTAATTTTGTCAAGTTTCTTTACTGCCAATTACCTCGAACAAAGGGGAATAGAATAATAACCTTGTGTAAAGGGAGGGAATGAGAACACTGAGGGGAGTTTAAAAATTAGTTTTGGGAATGAGGGAGACTTCAGATGCTAAGTTTCAAGTCTGTGATGAGTGAAGAGTAGATTTCATTGTTGAGCTTGGTGTAGAAGAGAGAGTAGGGGAGGAAAGAGTTTTATGGCTTTCTGGATTTTTTAAATTGTATGAGTTTTGAGGGGATCCTGCAGTATTGTGTTTCAGCCTGGTTGGTAGTTAGTCTTTAATTTTTACGTTTGGTGCTAAAGTTGTTGTTCTTTTGGCTTTTCCCGGTTAGGGGTCGCCACAGCGGAATTCCGGTCCGCTAATGATTGGCAGTAGGTTGTAGTTGTCAAAGTTGTTGGGGCGATCTTTCCAAGCTGTCTAGGCTTCATTTCTATTTTTCATAAGCTGCCTAATTGGATCAATTCAGAGAGATGATGACACATTTCGATGTCTCCTCCTTTTTTGAATAAGGAGAGACGGGCTATACAGAGTCGAAAGGGAAGAAATTGGGTCATGACAGTTGCAGAGGGCAGATCAATCAGTGCACCTAAGTTCAGCATTAAAGCTATCTTCAGAGTTTTCAGGGATGGATCTGCATTCAAAGATTTGATAGGGGAGTTTCTTCCCTTTTGAATGATCAGAGAGTACCAGTGGGACAGTGGTCACACAGGAAGTTGGACAGCACATAGAGAATGACTTTATCTTAAATACTGGTCGATATGACAGCAAGAAATGTGAATTTGGATTTGTGTATTGGGCCTAGTCCATTCCATAACAATTTGAAGCCTGTATCGGAGCAGACATCTCCTCCCGGTTCTAAAACTCCCTTGGAGCGGGAAATTTCATTGGTGTTGACTACTACTGAACGTAGATATAGCTGATCTCCTTCTATTGAGAAGATTTCTTCTTGGCTCTCTTCTCCACTACTAGCTACTTCAAGGTCACCTACTCTATCCACTAGGTCTACCAGGAGTTTACCTGATGAAAACGTGGATAGGGACAGAGAGAGACTTTTGAAGACACCCACTTTAGCCAAACTTCTGTTGTACCAGAGCCCAAAGGAATCGGGTCATACTCAAACCCCCTCTTCTGTTGCAGTTCCTCCTCCAATCTGTCCCCCTGCTTCGGAGCCAGAAGATTCCCGTAACTGGGTTGTCTGGTCCAGCACCCATACCTTCCTCTAATTCGATATTGGCCCTGAATGAATCCATGCCTTCTGAGCAGATTTTTGGGAGCTGACACTCCCCTGTCAGGTCCATGGAGACTTTTTGGATTTCTTTAGATCCAACTATGTCTCTGGGAGCCTTGGCATGGGTGAGTTCTGCTCCTGCCTGTGCTTTGGAGCTTTTCTCTTCTGCTCTGGAGATTCCTTCGGCTCCAATAAAATTTGTCAGATCTTGGGAGTTCTTCGAGGGAGGGGGGACTGCCTTCGAGGTAATGAGGAGGGCTTTGACTACTTCGCAGCCTGGGACAGTCTATTTTGGTTCTTATTCCCTCTTCAGTTGGGGTGTCTGTCTTCTCACCAGCCCTCTCCACAGGTCCGCAGAGACGTTAGGCCTCAGGATATATCTCAGGGTACTGTTCCCTCTTCCAAAACTTCTCCAGCGTATCCCACTGAAGAGGTCCCTCGGAAGAGGACATGCAAGAGGAAGCATCTTGACTCACAGGAAGAGTCCATCACATCTGACACTGACCTGGATGATGCAGAAGGGTCCCCACGATTACTTCCTGAAGACGTCTCTTTTGGAGATATCCTAGAAATATTAAAACAGAGAGGTGATTCACAGCCGTCCACCCTTCTGTCTTCTTGAAGGCCTTTGCATCTCACCCATCAACTTCTTGGGTTACTTTTCCTTACGACGAGCTTGTCAAATTAATCTTGCAAAAGGTGTGGGTGACCCTAGACACCATAGATCCTACTCCTAGGAGGCCAAATAAATGCATCACTGCCCCAAAAGAAAAAAGTTTTCTAACAAAGGGGGTAGGAGTTGATGCCATGGTCATGGCAGCGGCCACTAGGAAGGAACTCTGAGATGAGCGCCTCTAGCCATCCTCTTAAGAACTCTAGGGTTATGGATAGATATGGGAACTGCGTCTTATCAGCAATCTTTGCTTTGCGGTCTCTGAATTCTCACTCCACTAGACTGCAGAGGGACCCTGATAAAAGAATTATCAGACTTTCTTCAAGGGGCTGTAGCTGATGCAATGGCAGAGAAAGTCCGTGCTCAGCTTGCTACCTTGAATTCAGTTAATTCATCCATGAGACTCATTTCGTATACAGCAGTTTGAACGAGTAGGGCAGTAGGCAGGCCTGGATGCATCTGTGATTTTGCAGAGCCTTTCAACTCTTCCTTCATTAATGCCCCTTTTGATGGCTCCTCTCATTTTGGGCCAAAAGTAAAGGAAATGCTCACCAGGTGTGAACAAGAGGAAAAGACCTTGTCTGCCATTGGAGTGTGTTTTTCCACTCCTACTAGACCCTTTCCCAAGGGTCAAAAAGGTAGTGGGAAAATGTGGTTCAGAAAATCTCAGAGGTCTTAAGACACACAAGGTGAAAGTTACCCCAGAGGCGGGGAGAGACAATAACAGAAGACACCACCCTCGTGGCAGAGGAGGCCCACAAAAACAAGGCTCCAGAGAATCTTTCTTTGGGAGACCTTTCCTGTGCTCCTGAAGGAGTCCCCGATTGCTCACCACTGGAAGCAGTCGGGGGGGGCAGTTGTCGTTGCACCAAGAAACCTGGTTACAGATAAATGGCAAATGGGTTCAGGATATACTATCCAGAGGATATATCATATTCTTCTCCATTCCTCTCCCCAGAAACAAAAGTGGTTCCAGATGATCCACCCAGTCAAAAGAAACAGCAACTACACATTCAAAAGTTGATAAGTCATCCAAGAAGTCCCCGCAGATCAGAGAGGATCCAGAACCTACTCAAAATTCTTTAGTTCTGAAGGGAACAGGGGAATGGAGGCTGGTTTTGGATCAGCAATCTGAACAAATCAGTAAAGACAACCACATTCCAGATGGTAACACTGACGTTGATACTTCATTTCTGGAAAAAGACAATTGAATGTGGTCTGTAGACCTTCAGGATGCGTACTACCATATTCAAATGGACAGGCGGTCCAGGAGGTTCTTGAACTTCCGGCTATGAGCCAGTCCTTTCCAGTTTCGAGCGCTGCTCTTTGGTCTCCCTACAATCCCCAGTGGGTTCATCAAATGTATGACTGTAGCAGCGGCTCACCTGCAATGTAAAGGATTCCTCGTGTTTCCATACGTGGACTACTGGCTCATAACCACCCGACCAGGTATTATTTACTCTAATCAAGGAATTATGTCCTTCAACTCTGCTCCTCTCTAGACATTACAGTCAGTTACGAAAACTCAGACTTTACTGTTCATAGGAACAGAAATAAACACTACCACTCAAATAGCAAGACTTCCACAAGACAGGGTAGATGATCTCCGTCATTTTGTAAGAATTCTAATAAAGAAGTCAAAAGCCACCATAAAACTAGTTCCCCAGGTCCTAGGGAAAATGGCTTCATCCATCGTACTAATTCTCTTGGCTTGTCTCCACATGAGGGTTCTCCCAGTGGATGCTATTTGCTCAGTGGTCAATTTTGGAACTTCCAGTGTTCACAAGATTATGATAACCAATGCCTTCAAAAAAGATCTCCAATGGTGGATTCACTCACCTTCAGTACCTCGAGGCTGTCCTTTCATTCCTTCTCAACCTCTGGCCACAGTGACCACAGACACTTCCCAGATTGGGGGGGGCATTTTCTCTGGAAGACCGTTCAAGGCATCTGGCAAGATCACAAGGCTCACTTGCATAGAAATGTTCTAGAGATGAGTGGTGCTTTTAGCGTTGCATTATTCCAGGATACTCTTCCTCCGGGAACGATAGCAATCCACATGGGACAACATGTCTGTAGTATGGTATATAAGCATACAGGGGGGAACCAGATTGTACCCACTTCAAGTAGTTCTCAGGGTCTGGCATTGGACAATAGCCTTCAACTGCTTTCTAATAGCAACGCACAATCTGGGGAATTCCAACGTCATTGCGGACAAGCTGAGCAGAGACATTCTATGGCCGCACGAGTGGTCCCTCAGTCAGAAAGTTACGGAAGTGATCTTCCACAAATTGGGACCAGCCTTTCTGCAACCTTTTTGCATCACCCATAAATACCAAATGCAGCAACTACTTCACCTTGATTCCTTCTATGGGGGAGCCACCAAGGGTTGCACTTGTTCATGATTGCCCCCCCCCCGATTCCTCTAATTTCAAAGTTTCTACAGAAAGCTAGTTTGTTGGAGACCACCATTATCCTATTTGCTCCCTACTGGCCTCGTCAAATCTGGTTCACCTTTCTTCAGCCTCATTTTCGAGATGAACCCTGGATTTTGGACCCAGTTCCAGACCTTCTGGCGCACCTGTCTGGAATGGTTCTTTCCAATCTAGATACCCTAAAGTTGAACAGCTTGGCTTCTCCAGTCCCCTAATTGCCAGGCTTCCATCCTTCTCCTCCCCAGTCAAGCATATTATATTAACTTCTAAAACATCTACTCGAAAACTTTGTATGGGAAAACTGTAAAAAAAATAGATCCTTTTACAGCACCAATTAATTCTGTTTTACAGTTTGTCAGAGATCTTCAGTGATGGAGCAGTTGTAGCTTCATTTAAAGTTCAACTAGCTGCAATTTCTAATTTTCATAAAGGAGAAAATGACTGTCCTATCATGTTACACAGACCTTGCAGAGCTGTTTTGAAGTGCACTATTATGTTAAGACCTCCATATAAACATCCAACTCCCAACTGGGATCTCAGTTTCATTTTATCCAATATTATATTTCCTCCCTTTAAGCCTTCAGCTACATGTGACTTGAAATACTGTCCTGGAAAACTGTTCTTGGTGGCTATTACTTCACCCAGAAGGGTATCTGAGTTTCAGGCCTTATCCACAAAACCTCCATATCTAATTTTTCACAGACAGGATGTTATTGCGCACTAATCCATCCTTTCTACCCAAGGTTGTGATGGAAAATACCCTTAACCTGTCTATAGGCCTTCTAGTTTTCTTTCCCAGCTTACAAAATAAAGGAGATTATTCCTTGCATCTCCTAGATGTTAATAACCAAAGATGCATCACCACAAACCCAGTTGGAAGCACAAACTCCGTTTAATGAAATAAGAAAGCAATCCACATTAACGCATAGCACACACAAAACACGTTTTCGTCTTCAACTTCATCAGATGGCTAAAACACCCCACACTACCCATTTAAATACAACTTCATCCCCTCAGACATCCAAAGTAATTAATAGGTACCAAATGCTCTTCTAAAAAAATAAATATATATGTATGTGTGTAGAAGACACTAAAATACATCAGTTACACCAAAACATTACATTTCCCATAAGTTTTCTACACTTCACATAAATATCTAAGTATTAAAAAAACATTTAAAAACCGCTATTAAATTTGATTCAAAACATAAAATATTAAAATGACCTAGAGCTCCCTCTTGTGTCAAGTGTTGTTCAAAGGTAAGTATGTGTAAATATATATAATAAATAAAACACACAGTTAAAAAAACATTTACAGTTTGGCAGACCTTAATTTCAATACTGGGGCTAAGGAAATCATATAATTTAGGCCTGGAGATCTATTAGCTGCCAGTATAGTTCTCTATACTCAACCAGGGTCTCCCACATGCCACCCCTCGGATCCAAGGGAACTACCTCAAGTACAAAAAACTGAAATCCTTTTGTTTTGCATGTCAAACTGTGTTTATACAACGCATTGTTTTCACATTTATTCCTAATATCATAAAGGTGTTCGTAAATTCTCTGTTTTAGTTTTCTCTCAGATTTACCTACATAAAAGGATTCACATTCCTTACAGGTATGCAACAGTACTTTCCTTCTCCTAGCTTCCAAATAAAAGGAATCACCAGTTTTGAGGTAGGCACAATAATTACACCTACCACATTTGTACAACCCTTTCTTCACCCTAGTGGACTTACTTCCTTAAATTTATTGGAGCCCCTTTCTAAAAAAATTTTTATGGTACTCCCCCTACGGTAAATATGTGTTAAAGGTTCATCGAAAATATATTTTAAATCCGAAACCTTAGAAAAGTTATCCCATTCCCTGTCTATTATCCTTCTCACGACACCAGACTGACCATCGTAGGTGGTGACAAACCCGGAGTTAAACTCTTTGCTTAACCCAGTACTCAGTTTTTCATCTTTCCCTTTTTGGGGAGATATTTTCCCCAAAATAGGGGCAAATCTACCCTTCCTTTCTTCCCATACTTATTTCAATATTTTATCAAACAATTCACCGGGATATCCTCTGTTTAAAAATAACTCTCTCAATTTCATCACTTCGTCTGTAAAAGTTTTATCATCTGAGGTCATCCTACACATTCTAACAAGTTGCCCTTTCATTACCCCCTTCTTCTGATGTAGCGGGTGGGCACCAGCAAAATGCAGATAAGAGTTTGAGAAGGTTTCTTTTCTATGAATCCTGGATACAAAATTTCCATTGTTTTTCTCAATATTTACATCTAAATAAGTTAACTCATGTTCATTAAATTTGTAAGTAAAATCAAAAAATTCAGTTGTACCTTTAAGATATTCAACAAATTCATCAAAGTTATTTAGATTCCCTCTCCATAAAAAACATAAGTCATCTAAAAACCTTCCATATAGTGTCCAATAACATTTGTAAGGGGACTTTAACAAGTATTCATTTTCCAATAGGCCATAACTATATTAGCATAAGTAGGGGCACAATGTGCCCCCATGGCCACTCCTTTTTCTTGCTTAAAATATTCTCCTTGAAAAAAGATAAAATTATTTTTTAACACCAACTCCATTAATACCAAAATTGTCCTAAACTCATTTTGGGAAATTTCCTTGTATCCAGTCAACATCTCCTCAAACCATTCCATACCCACATCATGTGGTATACTGGTAAACAAATCAACTACATCCAAGGTCCCAAAAGCCAGTTCTTCATCATACAAATTAGGTTGTAATTTCTTCAAAAAATCCCAGGAATCCTTTAAAATGTTAATATTGTTCAAAACCAACCCTTTCACCTTCACATCAACAAACTTTGCTAGAGGTGGTGTTACTGACCCATTTGCGGACACTATAGCACGCAAGGGAGGGTCGTTGATGTCCTTGTGTACCTTTGGGATCCCAAAGATAGAAGGAACCTTAGGTTTCTCAACATTTAAATAGTGGTAGGTTTTAATGTCAATTAGTCCATCCATTAGTAAATCATTTAAGGCAACCTGAATTTTCCTATATGCTATGTTAATTTCATTCAAGGAAATTCTAGAATATTTGTTAGTGTCATTCAATAATTCCATCATTTTGCCCTCATAGTGAATGTGATCCATAAGGACAACCCCCCCCCCCCCCACCTTTGTCTGGTTTCATTACCCTTAAGTTACCATTATTACTCAAATCTTTTAAGACCTGATTTTCTTTCATTGTCAAATTCGGATACACAAAATTGTGTTTCAAACCACACCTTAATTCTTTTTCTACCTTTAACTCAAAATTCCTCAATTGGGGGTGTAAAGGTGGATTAAAAGTACTGCTATGTGCCAAACAGTGTTGGTTAAAAGTAGTTCCTTTTCCATTAAAAAATATTTCCAAATTTTTCTTCCTCAAAAACATTTTCACATCCACTAATTTAAACATATTAGTTCTCTGTCTAGGTATAAACCCAAACCCCTTGGAAAATAAATCAAAAAGTGTCCTGGCCACAATATCAGAATAATTGAAAATGTTAAAATCTTTGTAAGACCATTTGTTACCCTCCTGCGTAATAAGCGCAATTAATTCCATCTCTTTTCCTTCCTCTCCTGATGTCCCCAACCCCTGCCCCTGTAGTTTTTTTGTATTGTACACTACAGGTTCTTTATCCATCAATCTTTCAGATCTCCTAAGTGGAGGAAATTCGGGACATTCCTGCTCATTTTCATGTACAAATACTTTGTCATATGTCACCACATCATAGAGTTCTCTACCCCAATGAGACTTTCCCTGATTAGCCCAACTTTTAGGCCTGGGGTATTGTGTTTTGTTTTTATATTCTTTAGTGTCCCTCTCAATTTTCCCCACCTTCCTATTCTGCACTTCACTACATTTAAATTCTATATTTCTAAGTAGTTTTTGATACTTAATTTTTTCTTCCTCCACTTTAAACAACAAATCACTAGTAATACCCTTGTTCACCCTTTCTATTTTCTCATGCAATTTCTCCATCTCACCCACATTGTTTTTTATAATAGCTTGCATGATGTCAAAGCCACACTGGTCAAATGCTTTCAGTAAATTAAAATGAAAGTCCGTACCCTCAACATTGTTGGGGTACTTGCAAACTCTCAGTCCTTTCGGCACAATTTTTAAATCCAAACAGTACTTTAAGCGTTGTCCATATCCAACATCTTGTATTTGTATAAGTAATAGTCCAAGTCATTTAACATGTTGGAAAAACTTCTGTTGCACACAGAATTTGAAAGTTTCCTTCCAAATTCAAATTTGATGTTAAGAATGTCACTAAAATGTTTACCAGTACCTGTAGGAACAGTTCCATGAATCTGTTCTGACCCTGAATCCAGTCTGTTATTCCTTGCTCTGGTACCCTCTGGTGGTAAATCCTCTCTGTCGTTGACAAAGGTAGTGCGTGGAAAACGGTCTAAACTGTCCAAACCTCCATTATCTGGTACAGAATGCTCTCGCTCATGCTGAGAAATGCCAGCGACCATACTTCCACGAGCCTGGTGCGTCTTGGCCACTTCCTGGTTGTGTAGTCCCGGAATTGACGATAGCAGCGTTGCCATGGATTGGCTCACAGGAGTCAATAGTCCCACCAGCTGCGTCAATTGTCCTATGAGCTTCCGAAGCTTACCAGTTTCAAAGCCCTTTTGGCTCGATTCCAATGCCATATCCAACAAGGTAAGATCCAAAAAAAAACTAGTAACCAAACAAAGGATCGATGATACTAGTGAAGCCAGTAACCAAAGATGTATTAGTTAGTTTTGGGTTAGTTTTGAACAATGTTAACATTTTAAAGGATTCCTGGGATTTTTTGAAGAAATTACAACCTAATTTGTATGATGATGAACTGGCTTTTGGGACCTTGGATGTAGTTGATTTGTTTACCAGTATACCACATGATGTGGGTATGGAATGGTTTGAGGAGATGTTGACTGGATACAAGGAAATTTCCCAAAATGAGTTTAGGACAATTTTGGTATTAATGGAGTTGGTGTTGAAAAATAATTTTATCTTTTTTCAAGGAGAATATTTTAAGCAAGAAAAAGGAGTGGCCATGGGGGCACATTGTGCCCCTACTTATGCTAATATAGTTATGGCCTGTTGGGAAAATGAATACTTGTTAAAGTCCCCTTACAAATGTTATTGGACACTATGTGGAAGGTTTTTAGATGACTTGTGTTTTTTATGGAGAGGGAATCTAAATAACTGATGAATTTGTTGAATACCTTAAAGGTACAACTGAATTTTTTGATTTTACTTACAAATTTAATGAACATGAGTTAACTTGTTTAGATGTAAATATTGAGAAAAACAATGGAAATTTTGTATCCAGGATTCATAGAAAAGAAACCTTCTCAAACTCGTATCTGCATTTTGCTAGTGCCCACCTGCTACATCAGAAGAAGGGGGTAATGAAAGGACAACTTGTTAGAATGTGTAGGATGACCTCAGATGATAAAACTTTTACAGGTGAAGTGATGAAATTGAAAGTGTTATTTTTAAATAGAGGATATCCCGGTGAATTGTTTGATAAAATATTGAAAGAAGTATGGGAAGAAAGGAAGGGTAGATTTGCCCCTATTTTGGGGAAAATATCTCCCCAAAAAGGGAAAGATGAAAAACTGAGTACTGGGTTAAGCAAAGAGTTTAACTCCGGGTTTGTCACCACCTACGATGGTCAGTCTGGTGTCGTGAGAAGGATAATAGACAGGGAATGGGATAACTTTTCTAAGGTTTCGGATTTAAAATATATTTTCGATGAACCTTTAACACATTTACCGTAGGGGGAGTACCATAAAAAAAATTTTTAGAAAGGGGCTCCAATAAATTTAAGGAAGGTAAGTCCACTAGGGTGAAGAAAGGGTTGTACAAATGTGGTAGGTGTAATTATTGTGCCTACCTCAAAACTGGTGATTCCTTTTATTTGGAAGCTAGGAGAAGGAAAGTACTGTTACACACCTATGTTAATTGTGATACCAAGGGGATTATATATTTAGTTACCTGTAAGGAATGTGAATCCTTTTATGTAGGTAAATCTGAGAGAAAACTAAAACAGAGAATTTACGAACACCTTTATGATATTAGGAATGTGAAAACAATGCGTTGTATAAACACAGTTTGACATGCAAAACAAAAGGATTTCAGTTTTTTGTACTTGAGGTAGTTCCCTTGGATCCGAGGGGTGGCATGTGGGAGACCCTGGTTGAGTATAGAGAACTATACTGGCAGCTAATTTTGGAAGCTAATAGATCTCCAGGCCTAAATGATATGATTTCCTTAGCGCCAGTATTGAAATTAAGATCTGCCAAACTGTAAATGTTTTTTAACTATGTGTTTTATTTATTGTATATATTTACACATACTTACCTTTGAACAACACTTTTGACACGAGGGAGCTCTAGGTCATTTTAATATTTTATGTTTTGAATCAAATTTAATAGTGGTTTTTAAATGTTTTTTAATACTTAGATATTTATGTGAAGTGTAGAATACTTATGGGAAATGTAATGTTTTGGTGTAACTGATGTATTTTAGTGTCTTATACACACATACATATATATTTATTTTTTTAGAAGAGCATTTGGTACCTATTAATTACTTCTGTTTTTTTATTGGATGTCTGAGGGGATGAAGTTGTATTTAAATGGGTAGTGTGGGGTGTTTTAGCCATCTGATGAAGTTGAAGACGAAAACGTGTTTTGTGTGTGCTATGTGTTAATGTGGATTGCTTTCTTATTTCATTAAACGGAGTTTGTGCTTCCAACTGGGTTTGTGGTGATACATCTTTGGTTACTGGCTTCACTAGTATCATCGATCTTTCGTTTGGTTATCTCCTAGATGTTCACAGACTGTTTACACAGAACTTCAGAATTCAGAAAATCAGATCAGCTTTGGCTCATTCTGACACAAGGAAAAGTCAACCGATTTCAAAAGTCACATTATCTAAATGGCTGTCATGTTTATCCCACATTTACAATTCTAAAAACAGAGCCCACCCAACTGTTAAAGCTCATTCCACTATATCTGTGGCCATATCTGCAAGTTTTCAGGCTAGACTGCCACTGGATAATATCTGTGCTGCACCTACTTGGGCAAAACCTCATATTTTTATTTTTCATTATAAAGTGGATGTGGCCTCTAGGAGTAGAGCCTCCTTTGGTTCTATGGTTCTGAGGAATATTCTCCCATGAGCCACCCTAGACTTCAGTCGCTTGGGGATGCGGTCCCACAAGTGAGAGTAAAGGGCGAGATTGACAACATCACATAAAGAAGTTATGTTCTTACCATAAATTTCCATGTGTGTTGTCCATCTCGTCCTTTATTCTCACAGCTCTCCCTCTTTCCCCCGCCTATACTCTTGGTAGACTGAATAACACAATAGGGATACAGCAGGACTATATTGCCTCAGAGAATAACCTTTTCATGTGCTGCTGGGGGGCAAACAAGATCTGAGGTAACTAAGGGAATGCATTCTGGGTAAAGAATGAGGCCCACAAGCTTTGCTGAAGACCCTGAGCTGGAGAAATGGCCAAGACAGCTGACTCATCGGATCCGACCCACAAGTGAGAATAAAGGACGAGATGGGCAACACTCATGGAACGTTATGGTAAGAACATAACTTTTTTATTTTATATTTGTTGACCAGGGAAGTCAGGCTGGGCACAAAACACGCCTTTTCAGCAGAGGGCATTGGGATGCAAGAAACTCCAGTACATGTACTACAGTCAAAATCTTTAAGTAATATAGTCGAAACAATGTCAGACCAATTACAATAAAATAAATTTTACAGTGTCAAAATAGAAAATATAGTAACTATACATACAGTAGTAATCATACGCTATGCAGATATAGTTAAATAACTGCAGTAGGATAGATGTCACAATACAGAGTGCTGAGTTATGTACAATGGGTGGAGAGCAAAAAGTTTAAATTTGAGATATTAATGAAATGCGTGGTAAGAGTTGAGAGGCGTAGGTTGAAGGTGGAGTGGGTAAAGACAGTAATAGTTGGTAACAGAGTAGAAGAGAGCAGAGCTATACTAGAAAAGGAGGAAGAAAGCAAAGATGTTATACTTACGACATATTTGGAGAGGATTAGGCTAAAAAAGTGTGTGGTCTTTCCTTTGATTCAAGGGCAAGGAAATTAAAGTTTTAAAAAGTACAAGCAGGTTTCTGGTGCCTAGACAGTATTGGAACTATGTTGTAAGGAGAAAAGCCACCCAAGGGTTGAGTTAAACTGTAGGAGGAGTTTTCCATTAAATGAAGAGCACCATACAATTAGTTTAGCACTACAAAAATAATAAGGTAGTGCTATATTGTTAACTATTTTTTAAAGGATGAAGACTGAATAGTACATTATTCTCATTCGGACCATGTGACATTCTCTCCACGCAACAGTCTCCCCAGATGTCACACACTTGGCGCAATTAAACATTGAAAATTCAGAATTTTTGTTTTGCAGGTTAAACGCAACAACCAGAAAATATTTGGATACATATAATTGAACTCTAAGCCTGAATGAGGAACTTATTACAGCAGGTTTCTTTCACATAAGGGCTTTTGAAACAGTCAACCCTACCCTTTAACAAACTCAAGACTTAAGAGATAACACTATTTGGTTTTGTAGCCAATTAAAAGATAACCTTCCAAGTCAGTAGCAATGTTTCATCCTGTGCTGCTGGTAAATGTAATGCATGTGTATCATAAAGCTGTGTTTAGATTGTCTTCTGTCTGTTAATGATGCACCCAAGAATTATCAAATCCTTAATATATGCAGATGATATGCTGCTTCTGCAATCCACTGTTGGCCATTCAGACCTGCGAACCAAGTTACTGGACAATTTCACTTGGGTACCTGGTCTGCTACTAAAAAACTGTTATGGTATTTTCCTCATAAGAAATTGCCCACTATTTCTCCTATTTTCTTAAAGATCTTAATGGGAACATGCCTAATGTCAATGAGTAGCGGTACTTAGGCCTAATATTCTCTCCTACCTTTTTCTTTACCACACATACAGATTTTGTAATTAAAAGTACTTGCTTAATATATTCCAAGATTGGTCACCTCCTTTCACCTGCTGTGCTTGCAGGGCCATTGCTAAAAATATTTAAAACCCACATTTGAAAATGGCCTTTTTCTCATTAGGCAATCATCCCACAATACTTGCAGAATGCAGGCTGCTGAGAATAAAATCTGCAGATTCATTCTATTAGGAGAATCCCAGATGCACCATTGCTATTTGCTAAAGAAATTCAAATGGCTTTCAGTGCTTCATAGGAACACTTTTCTTCTAAGTAGTCTAATTTACAAAGTACTAAAACATGGTCACTGTCCCCTTAAGAGTGAAACTGTTTTTACAAGACCACCCTTATGTACTCAGAAGTACACATGACAACAGTTTAATATGACTTCCACTTAACGCAGGCATGTGAGACAGTGTTCTGTAGACTGGGATCTGCTACTGGGACCCACCTGCCTACAGACATCAAAAATCTAGAAACCTGTAAAAGCTTCAAAGATGCATTTAGAACATATCTTTATTGAATTGACCTGCAACTGCTACCATGACAATGGCTAGGTAATTTTCCATCCTATGTCATGAATAATCAGCCTCTTAATGTGGCATTTTGTACGTGAATATTTCATATGCATCTAGGAGTTTGTGTAACTGCACTGTGTTTTATTTATATTTTAACTTGCATTTCATATATTTTTTTTTCTCAGTGCACTTTAACTGGATCTTTTAATTTTACCCTGTCTGCATTCATTCTTACCGCTATGTTCTGAATTTTGCTATTTACTCGTTTTGTATATTATATTGATTGAAAGACCATAATGTATTTTTCCTCTCTTTGAACTCTGGTTGTAGCTGAAAAGGGCCAGTAGTTTAGTCCACTTATCTGGTGAACAAAGTCCATAAAAATGCCAGTTTGCAGTTTAAATGAGATGACTAAACCCCTGGAAACTCTGACATGCATATGATTTAATGTCAGTAGTGTGGGGAAGTAGATACACCTAGAGGAAATGTTGACAGTAAGAATTTTCATTTCAAGTTTTTTGTACAAAAATACCTCAATGAACTTTTGAAGAAATCTAAACATTCTACTTCTGTCAGCAGTAACTAATACCTACCATATCTAACAAGAATTTAGCTTTCCAATGGGGAACCTCTATGATCATCAACTTGTATGATCACTTTGTTCCAAGCTGCCCAAGTCTGATGAGTCTTAGCAAAAGTAATGTCCTGTTATATCTCTGATACTAGTCTGATCCATTATTCCCTTCTGTCTCATTTTAGATTATACTTGTCTAATCTAGGCAGTCTTTCAACCCATGCTATAGGATTCTTTGCCATTTGTGTATTACTCATTTCCAGCCTAACCTTGCTATTTAGTAACTCAAGCTTTTGTTGTGGTTCTATAAGAGTTCTCATGGTGTACTATATCCAGATTTGTGACTCCAAAAGGCAAACCAGCAGTGTTTGTTTCTGCTCAAGGAACGAGTGTTCTGTCATTCTTTTATAGTCATCTGTTGCAAACCACTTACAGTTTTGAAGGAATATCTATATCTGTCCTTCCATATCATTGTTGCAGTATTTGTAATCTAAGGAATCTCCTGTTAAGGAAAGCCAACGTCCAGCCACTATACTAAAGTCTTTAATACTTATAGGCGTATGTCACATGTAGGATCCCCATGCAAGATGTAGGCTAGAAAGGTGTCATAAGGATGCATGCAATCAGAACTACTTTGCTGCTAGTCCAAATGCCATCGTTGAACGTAAAGTCTGATCACCCTTTTACTGTACTGGTTGCCAAGCCCCATTTCAGATAAGTGCCTTGTTGGATTTCTTATCTGTTTTATTTAGTGCTGTTGGGTTCATGTCATCCAGCAAGGGAAGATATCAGTGTGGGAGGCAGATTCCCTATAAAGACCACCATGACCAGTGTCTTTTTTTTGTTTGGGTGCTTCCCACAAACATGCACAGTGTTTCTGCCAGGCTTTTGTCCTTAAGACCCTACATAGTTGTCTCCTCATTTTGTATTTACCATGAAAAACAGCATCTTGAGCTGTTGGCTCAAGGTTCTGAGGTGGAATGATCCTGTCCCTGAGGGTCAGCTGTCTGACAAGAAAAAGGCTGAAAAACTTGTCTGATATAGCTGCTGTCCAGCTGACGTCTCTATCGAAGCTAGTGAAAGTCCAGAAGATCTGGTGGTTGCCTTGAATTCCTGTGCCACAACCCCATCAGAGGCTGGCATGGATCTGACTTCTTGCACGTCCTCAGAGGCTTTACAAATGTCTGCTCCTGATGTTAAGGGTGGAACCCTGGCTGATTATTACCAAGGGGGGCTCTGCAGATCTTGGGGAGGAGATTCCTACTACAGTTATTGAATGTTGCCAGGGGTCTGACCCTCCAAAGGCGTTTCATGGGATGTTCTGCAGAAAAAGAAACAGAAGACCAAACATAAGGACCCTCAACATGAATGGCAGGATTTTACTCAAGCTATTTAATGGTTTAATAGCTTTAAAGCTTCAAGGGGGTGTCTGTGCCTGGTCTTCCACTCCACTCAAAAGACCCAGGGAACTAGTTTTTTTGGATGAAGATCTGAATTCTGGGGAACAATTCCTGGCTTAATCTTAAATTCCTTCCCCCTTGGACTATGGTTCAGGGGAAGAGGATTCTGTTGATCCAGATTTTTGGAGGAACTCAATTTTGGATATACTGTTGCCACATGGTGGGTTTTAAGAGGGATTGTTCTCAAGTTTCTGACATTCAGAAAAGGTATTATGAGCTCCTCCAGATGGGGTCTTCTAAGCCTTTGGCTGTCCCCTCACCCCCATTCTGGCTGCCCTCCTTGATAGCTTTTCAGAAGCTTCTGTGCCCCTAATTCTCAGCCCTCTGCATCCAAGAAACCTGACAGATTTTACAAGGTGAGTGACAAATGTAAATTTATTTATTAATGCCCTTCTGCTGACCCTTCTTTACATACCACTCAACTGTCAAGTATACAGATTTTTGCTTCATATTTTCGGTCTGTTCCTCATAAAATTTGTAGTTTTCTGACCGTTATGAGGGATTACTCTTGGCTTCATTTAAAAACTTTACCTGATGACCTTAAGGACCAACTGTTGAATGCTCCTTTGAATAATCTTTTTGGTGCTGCTACTGAACTTTGTCTCTCCAGGATAAAGTGAAGCCTTGCAGGAGCTGGAACATTTTTGTTTCTCCTATTACCAAGTTTCAGATGAATTATCCCTCCAAATCTGTTTTTGAAAATAGGTGGTCTCCCCATCCGCCTAAGAGAGAGAGTTCTAGACATCTGTCTCCTGTTAAGTCTGTTCAAACCCCTACCTCACAGAAACCTGTTTTTCAGGATAAGCCGGGTTCCATTTGACATCTTTCCCAGTCTCTTCCAAATTGGTGAAAGATCACACACACTCTTGGGTTCTGTCCATTATCTGCCAGGGATATTTCATGGTTTGGAAATCTCTTCCTCCTTTTTTGGGCATCCCTCAATCTCCTTAGGAACAACTTCCTCTTTTCCTAGATGTACTCCATGTACTCCATTCTCTTTTGGTCCAGGGCAACATTCAAGCCATGCCTCCTGTCCAGGTAGGAAGGCGTTTTTATTCTAGAATGTTTTCTGTTCCCAGAAAAGAGGGTACTTTGAGACCAGTTCTGGAGCTTTCCCAGCTCAACAACATTCTCAAAATTCCCTCCTTTCAGATGTCTTCAGACTTTTTTCCCCCTTCTACTTAGGGCTTTCTGCTGTCTGAATCTCAAGGATGCCTATCTTCGTATCCCCATCAATTCCCTTTTCAAGAAATTTTTACATTTAGTTCTGTACTTTACCCTTTGGCCTGTCTACTGCCCAAGTTGTATTCACCAAATGCCCCATTCCTGCCACTGCCTTTTGCAGGATAAGATGAGTTCAAATCTTTCCCTACCTGAATGATCTACTCATTCAAATTTCTTCTCCCAGTGCTCTGCTTTAGTATCTCAAGTTTATAGATTCCCTGTTAGTCTGAGGTTCACCATAAATTTCCAGAAATCAGCTCTTAACCCTTTGCCACAATCATATTTTCATTGGTTGCAGGCTTTAGACCATCCCCATGTTGGCATCTCTTCCTGCCCCCAAGGCCCTGTCTCTCTGCCTTTTTCCAATCTCCTTTTCTGGCTTCAGTCATGGCCAGGGAATTTCTCAGGGTCCTTGGGTTGTATGGTTTTCACCATTCCCATGCTCCATTTGGCCAGGCTCCACATGAGAAAGCTTCAGTGGCACCTCAAGTCAGTGTGGAAACATTGCCACCACCTGTACTTCCTGATACCCCTCCTTCCTTATCTCATGCTCAAGCATCAGTGGTGGATTCATCAACTCTCTCTCAACCGGGGACTATGGGGGCTTACTTCAGATCTCTCGAGGTTCAGGGTCTCTGGCCACTCCATCAGAGGTCAGACCACATTAGTATAAAGGAGATGAGGGCTCTGCTGCTTGTTCTTTAGGCTTTTCATTTCCCTCTTTCATCCTGCACCCCTCATTTTTTTTTTTTTTTTTTACAAACAATACTACAGTGATGTGGTATGTCAACAAGCAAGGGGGGGTACAAGGTCCCATCTTTGCAGACCAGCTGTTCAGGCCTGGGATCTAGCAGTCCAGTATCAAGTGACTGACTTCAGGCAGTTTATATTCCCTTGCAGCACAGTCTAGTGACACACTTTGAGCAGGTCCAACACAAGGCTCAAGTGGATGCTTCACAGAGATGTTTCTGGACATTGTCCATCGGTGGGACATCCCTCAGATCTTTTCTCAACTCTGAAAAGACCATTTCCTCTATTCTCTTCCAGAGTTCAAGTCCTCTGGCCTGAAAAACGCATGTCCTTTCTTTTCCTTGGAAGGGATGTTTATATATTTCTTCTAACCCCTTCCTCTGTTACCACGAGTCATGCACAAGATTAAGCAGGACTGTCCCAAAATCTTGCTGGTGACTCTGTTTTGGCCCAGACAGCATTGTTTCCCCCCTTCTCTCACTTGTCCAGAGGCACTCGCCACAAGTTCTCATGAAGTGGATCTTCACACACAAGACAAGGAGTCTCTTATCCATCCTCAGTTGTCCACTCTTCAATGTTGATAGGGTTTTGATCCCTTTCAGGCATTTCTTTTCTGAAGATGTGCTTCAGGTTTTACAGGAGGCCAGGAAACCCACTACCAGGAAATCATACATGTTCAAATGGAAACTATTTTCTTTTAGACATCCTGATGGAGAGACAGGGACCAATCTATGTAGGTTCCTTTGGTTCTCTCATATTTGTGTTATCTACTCCATGCTGGGTTAGCATTCTTCAGTTAAAGCTCACCTGTCTGCAATCGCTTATCTGCCCTTAAACTCCTCTGCCCTCTAGATTTATGGTCAAAAGATTTCTCAAAGGCGTCCCTCATATCAGGCCTCCCAGGAAGCCTATTCCATCTTCCTGGGACTTCAGCCTTTTACTTGGGGAAAAATTGTCTCAGGCTCCTTTTGAGCCTGCTTCTTCAGCTTCCCTTACAACATTGTAACTGGAAGACTTTTCTTTTGGCTGTCACTTCAGCAAAGTGTGTGTCTGAAATTCAGGCTGTCATGGCCATTACTCCTTTCATAGTTTTCTACAGAGATGGGGTGCTTCCTCTTACTAGCACTTTTATGTCCAGGGTGGTAAACGAGTTGTCCTTTAATCAGTCTATTCGTCTTCCTTCCACCTTTCCTTCGCAGTCTGCCAGTGAGAAGGTTCTTCACACCTTGGATATGCATAGACAGCTCAGTTATTCAGATAAATTAAAGATGTTCGTGTTTCACTGCTGCAGTCATTACACTTGGGTTATCCTGCCGTCAGGCGGTCCTGCAGTCGGCCAGAGTTCCAAAGCCTTGGTCCGGCGTCAGTTGCTATCGCTTCTTCCCTGACGTCAGTGAGCCAGGGGTATACAAGATGCAGCCGACGCCATTTTCTTCAGTCTTTCTTGCCGCGCGGTGCCCGAAGAAAAAGCAGTTAGCAAGTGCTGGTCAGCCGACTCCTGAGATTTCAAATTCGATTTCAGATCCGAAGTCTTCAGTAAGGCTAAGTACCCCGTTTGGTCTGAGGCAAGAAAAAGTTTCCCCATCTCAGTAAAAGTTAATTGTATTTCTTGTGGGAAGCAAATACCTCAAAAGGATTTTCATTCTTACTGTATTCCATGCCTAGGCCCTGATCACAACATCACTAGTTGTCAGTTTTGTGCTAGATTTAACAAACGCAGTATTAAACGTCTGTTTGATTTTGCACGCCATTATTTTGGCCGAAGGTTTAATTGTACCATGCCGTCGGAGCAACCGACCGGCATTCACAGAAAACGCAAAGATAAGGATGGACAGGCATCCGAGGCCCAAAACGGACGACGAAGCCTCTTCTAGGCCAGTCGCCGGTTCTCAGTGAGGCGCTTTCACAGCCCCTGACACCCGCTACCTCAGAGCCACAGGCCGCGACCAACTCCCACATGGAGTTGCCTAGGCCTCTGGATACTCAAGGTGTTGGGCCTACGGAGACTAACCCTTCAGATGGGTCCGGAGCCGCTGAGCAGGCTTTGGCTTCTGAAGGTGTTTTCAGACCTTCACAGCTTACCATTACATTTACAGCCAAGGCTAAAGCAGCATTAAAGACAAAGAAGCAAGTACAGCATTCACCTGGACAGGCCTCCATGCCTAAAAAGCAGATGCTCAAAATGGCCGAAGACTTAATTACTCTGATCAGGGATACCCATCCCCCTCCTGATAAAAGGCCTAGGCAGGATACAGATTGATTCCTCTGACCAGATTTCTATATATTCTGACTCCTCTTCAGACCAGGAATATTCTTTACCCCCCTATGAGGACTCTGATGCTGAAGAATCTATCCCTTCAGCCTCTCCTCCTGAGGATTATTCTTTTGGGGAAACTTTACACACCATGAGAGAGCATTTCCACTGGGAGGGCCAGGATTACTCAGTCCAAGAAAAGGCTCAGAGATTTTCTTTTATTGCCTCAGCACAGGCCCCTTGGTATTCCGCCAGTGTTGGACATTGTGAACGATGTGTTCTCTGAATCCAGTTTAAATCTAGATTCATTACCCCCTGCTCCAGTCAAGCCAGATGGGTACTACAGAGTCCCTGATTCACACAAATTTCTTTATAGAAACCCTGCTGCTGACCCAGAAACTATTTCCCAGGGTCCCTAAGGGGTAAAAGCCTCCACAGCTAAAAATCCAGTTCCTTCAGACAGGGATTCCAGAGCATTAGACAGATGGGGGAAGAAAGTTTACACCTCTGCAACATTAGCAGTGAGAGCTTTAAACTGCCAGTTTCACATGCTTAAATATCAACACTATTTACTGTCTCAGTTAAAACAGAAAATGAGTACAAGTGCAGAACAACCTGATTTTAAGGAAATGCAGGATATATTGCATGCAGCTGAACAAGTTGGTAAACATACTTTGCACTGCGGTTTTGATTCATTAGAAGCTTCTTGTAGAGCAGCAGTTACAGGATCTGTGATTCGAAGGCATGCTTGGTTAAAGGAATAAACCTTACCAGATCATGTTAAGGTGAAATTATTAGATGCTCCTTTACAGCAAGATATTTTATTTGGTGTTAAAGCAGAGGAGGTATTAAAGAAAATGGAGGATAAGGCAAAATCTATGCAAACAGTAAAGGATTTCTTACAGGTACAGCCACCAAGATTTAGCAGAAATTGGCCTACTAAAAATTGGTCCTTTACAGTGTCAGGCCACAAAGAGGCAGATACAGACGCCCAAGAGGCAGATCTCCGCGACAAGGATCTTCCAGACCACGACAGTGGGGTGCTTCCACACCAAAAGGAGGTGAGGACAAGTCTCAACCTTGCAGGAAACAATCTCAATGACTTCCCCTTCCAATGCCAAACTCTACCCTGTTGGCAGCTCCCTTAGGGGGGAAACTAGCACTTTTTTCACAAAACTGGCAAACAATCACCCAGGAAAAATGCGTGCTGAATATTGTCTCAAGTTTACAGGTTCCACTTTCACAGTTTACCAAGGCTAAAAGGAATGCCAGACCTGCCACAAAATCAATGGGCAGAGGCACAAAAACAAATTACAGCCCTCATGGACATGAGGGCTATTTAAAAAGTACAAAAGCAAGGACAAGGTTTTTACTCGAGACTCTTCCTGGTCCCCAGAAAGGACAAAGCCTGGAGACCCATTCTAGACCTTTCCACTCTAAATACTTACCTGGATGTTCCAAAATTCAAAATGTTGACACTGCACCAGCTCCTTCCCATGTTGGGCAAGAAAGCTTGGCTTGTTACTTTGGACCTCAGAGACATACCTGCATGTCCCTATCAGACAAAATTGTAGAAGATACCTCAGATTCATAGCTGGTTCAATGCACTACCAATTCTCTTCACTGCCCTTTGGCTTACTTTTTGCGCCCAGGGTCTTCACAAAGTGCCTGGCACCAGTAATTGCATTTTGCAGACAAAAAGGAATTCAAATTTATCCATACCTGGACTGCCTGATTCAAGCAGAGAGCAAGGACATTCTTCTAAAGCATCTGGCGTTTATAAAAAAGTTAAGTTGCCTAGGGTACACGGTAAACGAAAAGAAGTCAAAACTAGTGCCCTCAAGAGATAATATTCCTGGGTGCTAGCTTAAATACAACGGCCCAGATGGCTTATCTCACGCCAGACAAACAAGGACAACTGACTCAATATTTTCAGTTGATGGCAAAGTCCCAACTCCCTGCAAGAAAAATTCTGCAGGCCTTGGGATTCCTGGCATCCTGCATACTTCTAATTCCATATGTCAGACTGCATATGAGGAAATTACAATGGTACCTAAAAAGTGTTTGGAATCAACACTCTCACAGCTTAGAAACGGTAATACCACTAATTCTCTGCCTGCAACAGGAGTTTTGATGGTGGGCACAGGCATGTCACCTCAACAAGGGTCAGCCTTTCACAGTATCCACAGCCAGGCAGACTTTTAACAGATGCTTCGGATTACGCCTAGGGAGCACACATGGCAGGAAAATGTATTCAGGGCAAATGGACCACAGACCAAATGCATCTACACATCAATCAAAAAGAGATGTTAGCTGTACAAAATGCCCTAACAGCTTTCAAGGACCTTCTGCATCCAGGACAATTATTAAAGACAGACAACACCACAGTAATGTGGTACATAAACAAGCAAGGGGCCACTCATTCTTACCCCCTATGCAGACAAGCCATGACCTTGTGGAACACTACTCAAACTTATCAAGTTCATCTGCAAGCACAATTCCTGCCAAGAAAGAAAAATACTCTGGCAGACTACCTAAACAGAAACATCATGGATCCTCACGAGTCTAAATTAAATCCACAAGTTTTCAGCATGATAAAGCAAAAATGGGTGTGCCAGGACATAGATCTCTTTGCCTCCCCACTGAACTGCCAACTGCAAAAATTCTGCACAAGGACTTGTCACACGCAAGCATGGAAAGTGGATGCTCTTTCGTTCAGCTGGAAAAGCCTACACGTTTATGCCTTTCCTCCTCTGCCTCTCCTTTCGAAGGTTCTCCTAAAAGCCAGACGAAAAACCACAGATGATTCTGATTGCTCCAGACTGGCCACGCCAACATTGGTACCCAATCTTAAAGAACTTAGCTCAAGGCCCACCTTGGATTTTGCCTCAAATTCCACACCTTTTGACTCAACAAAACAATCCGATCCTACACAGTCAGCTCAAAGCCTTATCCCTGGCTGCATGGCAGATTCTTTAGCCAAACCAGCAACACCTCCCTCAAAAGCTGTTATGGATGTCATTTTGGAGGCCAGAAGGCCTAGCACCAGGAAATCTTATTCAGAAAAGTGGAAGAGATTCTGTGCCTGGAACCAGGCTCAAAGCCTTGACCCTCTTGTCCCTAGCATACCTCAGATACTACAATACTTAACTGAGATGCTGGACAAAGGACTATCCTCCTCATCCATTAAGATCCACACTTCTGCCATCTCGGCTCATTACAACACAGATCCTCCTATTTTCTCTCATCCATTGCTAAAGCAGTACCTCAGAGGGGCAAAAAAATAAAAAGACCGCCCCGGAGAGCACCAACACCTACTTGGGACCTCAATTTTGTCTTGGAAAAACTCACTCTACCTCCTTTTGAGCCAGCCAATGCAGCAGAAATAAAATATATATCATGGAAAACTGCCCTGCTACTGGCAATAACCTCAGCACGAAGAGTCTCAGAACTACAGGCACTAATAGTGGAGCCCTTCATTTTTCACCAAGACAGGGTTTCCTTAAGAACAAACCCTTCATTTATGCCTAAGGTGGTATCCAGTGTGGCTCTCAACCAAACTATTCACTTGCCAACATTTTATCCAAATCCCCAGAATAAAGGAGAGAGAATTCTACATTCCTTGGACATACACAGACAATTACGCTTCTACTTGGACAAAGCAAAAGCTTTCAGGAAAACTGAGCAATTGTTTGTATCGTGTTGCAAGATCTCGGGGAAAGGCTATTTTCAAAGCAGACCATTTCAAAGTGGATAGGACACTATCCGGTTCTGCTACACACAGCATGGGAAGCCTGTACCATCTAACATTAGACCACATTCCACCAGGGCAACTGCAACTTCTACTGCCTATCTTAGAGGAGTACCTACCAAGGACATTTTGGAAGCTGCAACTTGGAGTTTAGTGCACACCTTTACCAAGCATTATCGCTTGCCTCTTTACTCCAGATCCAGAGCTGGCTTTGCCACTGCAGTGCTGCAGGGCCTCATAGCCACACCAAATCCTCTCTAAAACCAGCCACCCTGACTCAGCTTTGGGATTCTTCCCAAGTGTAATGACTGCAGCAGTGAAACATGATGAACATAGTGCAGTTTTGTACCTACCAAAATGTAGATGTTAGTGTCTTCACTGCTGCAGTCCTGGTTTACCCACCCACTTTCCCCTCTCTTAGCTGGGTCTTCTCTATATCTTTCTACACTATACTTTTTATGTGGTGTATTTGCTGGCTACTAAAGGTTATGTTTTTACCTTGTGTATGTTTTGTAAGCAATATGTATTGCCTATCCTTTTGGGGGCACCTGACATCTGGGGCAAGAAAAACTAAAGAAAATGGTGTCGGCTGCATCTTGTATAACCCTGGCACACTGACGTCCAGGAAGAAGCAACAGCAACCGACGCCGGACCAAGACTTTGGAACTCTGGCAGACTGCAGGACCGCCTGACGGCAGGATAACTCAAGTGTAATGACTGCAGCAGTGAAGACACTCTAACATCTACATTTATGGTAGGTACAAAACTGTACTATCTGTCAATTTTCATTTTATTCTCGACATATGGGTTCGGTTCTGAGCATTGGAACCAACTCGTCCATTACTACAGCTCACGCTGGGCAAATACTCTCTAGCTTTACTCTTACCCAGAATGCTCCTCTCCCAGTAACCTCAGATCTCGTTTGCCGCTTTCCCTGACGGACTCTCACCATCACTTTCGAGCTTAGTAAAATTTACAGTACACTTTTTTTCTGTTTCACTCTTTGTAAGTCTCTTTGCTAGTAGCTTCCTTTAAAACTTATCCACTGTTTTCTGTCTCGTCTGAACTTTTCCTCTCCCTTCCTTTCCTTATTTGCACATTAGTGTGATCTTTTCTATCATCATTGATGGATTTTTTCCCCTCAAGTCTCTTGCTGTTAAAAGAAGAAGAAAAAAAAGCCTTACTGTTTAATAGTGTTTTCTGTTGCGGGATTCTTTCTTCTGCGTGTGTGTGTACGAGTGTCTTAATTGCTTTTATTGCCATTGCTGACTACTTCCTTTTGTCTCCATGGCAGATAAACCAAAGGTCCCATCTGGTTTCAAATGATGCCAGAAATGTGGACACTAGCTACATCTGATAATCACCACTTGTGTCTATTGCCTAGACCCTGTCCATCTGCAAGAAGACTATTCCATGTGTCATGGTTTCAGTCATAGGGCACTTGTAGAAAGGAAAAATGAGCTAATCTTGAAAGGTATGATACCCTCAGCGAAGCTATATCTGGACTAGACAAAACCAGGAGCAAGACTGATTTGTCTTCCCCTTCTTTGTCATCCTCAAAAATTGCAGACAAATCATAGACGAGTCTGTCGGTGCCTCCTACACTGTCCGCACCTTCTAGGAAAAGGTCAAAAATCTTCAGTTCCTTCAGTATCTTTGGAACCAACTGCCTGCACACCTAAGTCTCTGGTCCCCAAGAGTCCCGTGGAACCGAGTGCATAAACACAGAAATTACCGGTGCAGACATCTACCTTGATGCTATCTTCATTGGCAACGAGTTTACAAGATGAGCAACCAAGTATTTTGACTCTTCTGAGAACTTTGTATTCTTAATTTATCTGTTTTCTGGGATACTAAGTTTTTTTTATTTTTTTATGTGGAGAGACCAAAATCACCATCTACCATGTCTGTGCTTTCCACCAAAAGTTTAACTTAAGATGACGTAGAGAGGCTGGTGAATAAAATACCCTGAGCGCAAGGATACTTCCTTGACTCCAGCCCCATCGGGTGTTGAGGCCGAACCTTCCTTCACCCCTCCAGGCTTTCCTCCTCTGACTTCATCTGAAGCATTAGAGTCTTGCAGTCACCACCGGGAGACTCTGAGCTGATCAGCTCCAGAGTTATCTACGTCTTCAGAACCAGTTTTTGCTCTGAGGTCTACATGGATCCAGAGACCTCTTGTGGCTGAGCCTGCCCTATTGGCTCTGAGGGGCAAGAGTCGACTCCTGTTTTTTGAGAATCTTCTCTGCATCTTGGGGCATTGGCACAGATCAGCTTGGCTCCGGTTTCTGTCTCAGGGGTTTTCCAGAGCAGAGAGTGACCACTGTTCCAAGGCAGTCTCTCTGTTCTAGGCTCCCTTCCCTCTTCAGGGTGGGCCAGCTTTTGAGGAGATGGAGAGCGCTCTGAGCGCTATAGTCAGACAATAGACTTTTTCTGCCTTGGAGCAAGTATCGGTTTCTTCCTCATGCCCATTTATTCAACCTGCACTCCCACTGGGTTAATGGATGCCAAAACCTTAGGGATCCCAGCTAACATTTCTTTCCTCTTCTGATGTCTATCCAGATCATCCCACTGAGGAGGTTCCTAAGAGGAGAAAAAGTGTAAGAGGAAACACTTGGATTCCCGGAGGAATGGATCACTGAAGACACCGACTTCAGTGAAGAATGATCCCCAAGCTCACCCCTGATGTCTCTCGGAGACATCCTGGAAATACTGAAGCACAGGGGTGACTGGAAGTCCCAAAATCCTTCGGAGGAGTCTGTGCGCCTGAAGTTTTCAGCACCTGACCATCTACCTCCTGGGTGACTCTGCCCACTGAAGAGCTCATTCAGTTGATCTCTCAGCAGACATGGAAGGTCCCTGACAAGATATAGAACCCATTCCCAGGAGACGTGATCAAATCCTATCTGCTCCTGAAGACAAACAGTTATGGGCTAAAGGATTAGCTGTGGATGCCATGGTCGGGGCAGCCACAAAGAAGGAACTGGCCAATGAGAATTCCTCTCTTCATCCACCCAATAGAGTCTCGGGTGATGGATAGATTTGGGAAGCGGGTCTATGCATAATTGACCTTCACCTTAAGATCTTTGAATCTTTTGGCACACTTCACTAGACTTCAAAGAGATCTGGTGAAGGAGAGATACCTTGGCAGGATCTGTTTCCTGAGGAAGTCCAAGATGAGGTTGCTTCCCAGTTGGCTATTCTGGATTCTGTCTAACTCATCCATGAAGCTCATTGCTGATGCAGCTGAGGGGGACCACCAGAGTGGCGGGTTCCGGTGTTGCCTTTAGGAGACTCATCTGAATGCACCTGTGATTTTGTAGAGCCATTTAAGTCTCCATCAATGCTCCCTTTGACAGAACATCCCTTTTTGGCCCATAAGTTAAAGAAACTCTCCAGGTTTGAAAAGGACGGAAAGACCCTTTCTGCCATGGGCATGCATTTTTCTACTCCCAGTGATCCTTCTTGAGGCACCAGAAACAGTGGAAAGATGTGGTTCAAAAAATCTGAAGGGCCTTTTCAGGACAAAGTGGAGGTAATTTCCCTAGGGGCAGAGGGGGAGCTTCAGTGGAAGACAGCGCCCACTAGGCAGAGGTAGTACGCAGAACCAGGGTTTGAGATTTTCCCTGGAAAACCCTGCCAGCATTCCTGAATGGAGATAAAATTGTCTTCCTCTGGAGGCAGTCGGGGGGTGCTTATCCCCTGCCTACAAATAACTTCCAATATTTGGGTGCCAGAGGATCATTTCTAGAAGCTATTCAATTCCCTTTTCCATTCTTCCCCTTGTATGTAAGAGAATCGCCGATCTTCCACCCAGAGAGAGGGAATGAGCAGTTAAAAAGTCATCCAGGAAGTCCCACCAGACCAAATAGCATCCAGAACTTAATCAATATTCTTTTTAGTGCCAAAAAAGACGGGACTGAAGACCAATTTTGGATCTAAGTGTACTGAACAAGTCAGTTTGTCAAACCAAATTCCAGGTGTTCACGGTACAGTCCATACTTCTATTTCTGGAAAAGGATGACTAAATGTGCTCAGTAGATCTTCAAGATGTATATTATGTAAAAATGGGCAACCGATTCAGGTTTCTCTGTTTGCGGCTGGGAGCCATTCCCTACCAGTACAGAGCTCTGCCCTTTAGCCTCACCACAACCCCCCGGGTGTTCACTAAATGTATGGGAGTAGTAGCAGCTCACTTAAGACTGCAAGGATTCGGTGCGTGTCCGCATCTAGATGATTGGCTTATTACCCCCCCAACCAGGCACCAATTGTTACAAACGAGGGATTATGTACTTCATCTGTTCCTTTCTGGGAATAACTGTAAATTAAGAAAAAGCAAAACTGACCCCAACACAGAATTAAGAATTCATAGGAGCACTCCCAAATACCCATACTTCCATAGCATCTCTTCCCCCTAAAAGTTTACAGAAAATAAAAATTCAGGTCCAGAAAATCATCAGCAACAGGAAAGTTACTGCTCGTTTAGTCTTAAAAGCACTAGGCACCATGGCGGCAGCAATAACCCTGGTTCCCTTAGCAAGATTTCACATGAGAATACTTCAATGGCTGCTAGTGTCTCGGTGGTTGATGTTACCTCAGTCCATGTTGTATTTCATCTTGATCACCAATCTTTGCAGAAAAGATTTAGCTTGGTGGATACACTGCAGAGATATTTTTCTAGGCCGCTGCATTGTCCCACCACAACTCAAAGCCATAGTGACCACAGACTCCTCCCAGATGAGGTGAGAGGGGGCATTATCTGAGAAAGACCGTCCAAGGCAGTTGGTCCCACGCAGAGGCCAACCTGTGTGTCAATGTCCTGGAGTCAAGGGCAGTGCTTTTAGCATTGCAAGCCTTTCAGGCAGTTCTTCCTTTGGGAGCAATTGCAATTCAAACGGACGTAATTTTTTGGGAAATCAGCAAACTGGGAGGAACCAAATCCTACCACCTATGTTGAGAAACTGAGTTTGGCATTGGGCAATCTCTTCCAACTGCTTTCTGACAGCAGTACACATTCCGGGGAGTTACGATGTGATAGACTAAGCAGATGTTTTCTTCTGCCTCTCAGGTGGTCTCTTCATTCAAAGGTGACTGAAAAGATTTTTCGTCGGTGGGGCCAGCTTTGCTGCGACATATTTGCCTCTCCCCTAAGCAAGTGCAGCAACTATTTTGCCGTGATCATGCCTCCGGGGAAGTCCCCTCAAAATGCTGCTCTACATACTTGGCCATCCTGCCTTTCTCCAGTTCCCCCTAATTCCAAAATTCCTACAGAAAGCGGTCGGGCTAAAGAGGAAAGTAATAGTCTATGCACATTATTGGCCTCGACAGATATGGTTCCCTTTCCTTCGACCTTATCTGATTCAACACCCTTTGATTCTGGACCCTGCTCCAAATCTCCTGTCCCATCCAGAGGTGCTACTTCATCCAAATATTGTAAACTTCAAGCTGACAGCATGATTCCTTCAGTTCCATTGATAGCCAGCCTCCCTTCACTTTCTTCTCTGGTACGCCATATTCTCTTGGGTCTATATCATATGAGCGAATCGCACATATTGCGAACACTCATAATATTGAATGTACCGGATCTCAAAGTGCTTTTTCTGAGATTGCAGTACAGTGAAGAATGGGATATTTGCCCTTTCCTCACTAGTGTGATCTCTGAGTTGGACTATATATTTAGCTGGGGATGTGGGTGGTACTGCCCCCCACAATAGGTAGTTTGAGGTCCGGTACGTTCAATATTATGAGCGTTTGCAATTTGTGCGATTCGCTCATATGATATAGACCCTATTCTCTTTATCTCGCATAAACCAGCTACACTTAAGCTCTCTGCTAGTAAATGGAGGTGGTTTGCCTTTTGGGCTCATGACAATATTGATCCCTTTTCAGCGCCCATTGATAAAATTCTAGAAGTTTTAGCTTCACTTTTCAAGGCAGGTGCTTCGCAGTCTACCATAAAACTTCAGTTAGCAGCTATTTCTAATTTCTGTAATGATTTTGAAGAATCTTCCTTGACTTTAAGCTTTGCAAAGCTTTCTTAAAAGGAATGATGTCCTTCAAGGATGCATCTGCAGTCCTTACAAATGGGTTGTCCTGTCGTCAGGCAGCCCTTCGGTCGGCCGGATTCCAAAGTCTGGGTCTGGCCTCGGCTGGTGTCGCACTTCACCCGACGTCATAGCTGCAGTTATTCGGGTATAAAGGCATCAGTCGACGCCATTTTCCTCAGTCTTTCTTGCCGCGTGGCGCCCGAAGCAGAAGCTGTTCGCAAGTGCCGGTCGGTCAAATCCAGAGATTACTACTACCGAATACTACTTCGAAGACTTCTAAAAAGCTAAGTACCCCGTTGGGGACTCTTTCTTGCCTCAGCCGATGTCAGAGAAAGTGAATAACTGTTTATCTTGTGGGAAACAAATACCTCATAAAGATTTCCACTCCTACTGTATACATTGCTTAGGCCCAGACCACGACGTAGCAGCTTGTCTAGCCTGCGCTTCTTTTAACCGACGGGCGCTTAGACGTCGGTCGGAGTTTGCTGAACAAATTTTCGGCTCTGATTTTGCCTACATTATGCCGTCGGATCCTCAGACAACGCAAATTTCCAAAAAACGAAAAGGAAAGGACCGACACTCGCGGTCCACGGTCCCGGCCGATACCGCGATTAAGCAAACCGCGGGTGTCTCGGTTTCGGCCGAAACTGAGCAAGCGGTTCTTTCTCCAGCTGAAACCATGCCTTCTACCGAGGCCTCCTCTACCCTGGTAGAATCTGCTTCTGAAATCCAGCCTTCTGTTGCGGTTTCTCAGGAATTATCAGACACAATTCCCCTGGATATTTCAACCCCTGCACGTGGAGCTGCTAGGCCTCCTGCAGCCATGTCTATTAAGGCCTTTGCCAGGGCTAAAGCAGCCAAAGCTTCAAAATCTGTGCCTGCCAAACCCCCCTCACACAGGCCCAGCACTAGCTCTCATATGCTATCTTTGGCTGAGGATTTAATTTCTTTAATTCATGGATCCCAGCCTCATCCAGACAGGTCCTCTCTCCCACCTCCAGAAAAGAGACCTAGAGCAGAGCCCCCTGAACCAGTATCCACTGATGGTTCCTCTGATGAATCAGAACATACAGACCTTCCTGAGGCTTCTTATTCTCCTTACGAAGACTCTGATGCTGAAGAGTCCATTCCTTCAGCCTCTCCACCTGAGGAATTTTCCTTTGGGGAAACCTTGCATGCTATGAGGGAACAATTTCAGTGGCAGGGCCAAGATTTCTCAGACTCCAGAAAAAGGCTTAGAACCTTTCTACATTTGTCACAACATATGCCTTTAGCTATACCTCCAGTTCTTTCTGTTGTAGATGATGCATTTAATGATGCTTGCACTGCCCCTGATTCATTACCTCCGGCTCCTGCTAAGCCCGATAGGTTCTACAGGGTCCCGGACACTCATCACCATTTATACAAGGCTCCTTTTGCAGATCCAGAGACCATCGCCCAGGGCCCTAAAGCTGTAGCTACTACTTCTACTAAAAAACCCCTCCCCTCTGAAAGGGAATCCAGGTCCTTAGAGAGATGGGGTAAAAAAGTTTACACTTCTGCTACCTTGTCAGCTAGGGCTTTGAACTGCCAATTTCATATGATTCAATATCAAGAGTTTATGCTTGACCAGTTAACTAAAAAGCTTTCCTCTGAAGAATCTTTAGATAAAAAATATGTTCAGGAAATGGTACATAACATACAGCAGGTTAGTAACCATTCTTTAAAATGTGGCTATGATGCACTGGAGGCTTCCTTTAGATCAGCCATGACTGGCACAGTTATCAGGAGACATGCATGGTTGAAAGAACGGGCATTACCAGACCATGTCAAATCAAAGCTTTTGGATGCACCCATGGACAAGGTCAATTTATTTGGTTCCCCTGCTCAGCAGGTGCTAAAAAAGATGGAAGAGAAGGCGAAATCTGTACAAACGGTGAAAGATTTCTTACAGGTTCAACCTCCTAGGTTTAGCAGGAACTGGCCATCCAAGAATTGGTCCTTTCCGGACTCCTCTAAGGCTCAGAGAGGCAGGAATAGGCATTCAAGAGGCAGAAACCAATCCAGGGGTGCCTACAGGGGACGCCAATGGCAAGGTAACAACCAGCGAGGCACGGACGCAGCCACCACCACTACAACTCAATCACAGTGACTTGACAGTGGCACCGCCTACCAGGGAACAACTAGAAGCACCCTTAGGCGGAAAACTAACCTTATTCTCAAAAAACTGGCATTGCATCACAAGGGAAAAATGGATTTTGCAAACTATAGACCAAGGTTACAGGTTCCATTTCCATACTCTACCAGGGAAGAGAGGAATGCCAAACCTACCACCTACTCAAAGGACAGAAGCTCTAAAACAAATATCTCAGCTATTAAGAATGAGAGCTGTGGAAAAGGTACCATCTATGGAGCAAGGAAAGGGATTTTACTCCAGACTCTTCCTGGTACCAAGAAAAGAAAACAAATGGAGACCCATTCTAGACCTGTCCGCTTTAAACACATTCCTTATTGTTCCAAAATTCAAAATGCTGACCCTACAGCAGCTTCTTCCCATGCTGGGCAAGGAGTCTTGGCTGGTAACTCTAGATCTCAAGGAGGCATACCTGCACGTCCCCATAAGACCAATTTGCAGAAGATACCTCAGATTTCTTGCAGGATCAGAGCATTATCAATTTTCAGCATTGCCCTTTGGCTTATCTACTGCGCCCAGAGTGTTCACGAAATGCCTGGCATCAGTAATTGCTC
The DNA here is from genome assembly GCF_019279795.1 of Protopterus annectens. Taxonomy (NCBI): domain Eukaryota; kingdom Metazoa; phylum Chordata; order Ceratodontiformes; family Protopteridae; genus Protopterus; species Protopterus annectens. Next base: position 1,685,575,215 of record NC_056735.1, on the reverse strand, counting down.
ATTGCAGACTTCAGGGAATCCAAATTTATCCCTACCTGGACGACTGCCTGATACAAGCGGACAACAAAAGCAAGCTAGCAGAAGACTTACAAAGAGTCATTTACCTGCTGCAAGCCTTGGGATATACAGTCAATATAAAAAGTCAAGGCTGATTCCATCCCAAAGAATAACCTTTCTGGGTGCAGAGCTGGACACATCAAAACAAATGGCATTCCTAACTGCAGAAAAGAAAGAGCAACTACCTCTCTACTTCTTGGCATTAACAAAGCAGAACCACCTAACTGCAAGAAAAGTACTGCAAGCTCTAGGCTTCATGGCATCCTGCATAATTCTGGTCCCTCATGCCAGACTGCATATGAGAAAGCTTCAGTGGTACCTAAGGAATTTGTGGTCCCAACACAAGCACAGCCTAGAAACCAAAATCCCAATAATCCCATGCCTGAAACAAGAGTTCCTATGGTGGGCTCAGGCCTGTCAATCAAACACAGGATTGCCCTTCTGCAACAGCCAACCAAGCCAAACCATCACGACAGATGCCTCAGACCTCGGTTGTGGGGCACACATGCAGGGCAAGTGCATACAAGGCTTATGGACTCAAGACCAGCTGCGCCTACACATAAATCTAAAGGAAATGCTGGCAGTAAAATTGGCAATCCAGGCATTCAGACCATTTCTCCAAGAAGGTCAGTTGATAAGGACAGACAACACCACAGTTATATGGTACATCAACAAACAGGGAGGCACCCATTCATATCCTCTATGCCGGCTGGCACTGGACCTATGGGATGTGGCCCTGAGCTACAACATTCAGTTACAAGCAATTTTTGTACCGGGAAAAGAAAACATTCTAGCAGACATATTAAGCAGAACAACCACAGATGCCCACGAATGGATGCTTCACCCGGACATCTTCAAAGCCATCACAAGGGAATGGGGATTACCACAAATAGACTTGTTTGCATCCCCATTCAATCACCAGCTAAAGAAATTCTGCACAAGGACGTACCACCCACTTGCTTGGAAGGTGGACTCCCTATCTTTCAGTTGGAAAAACCTGACAGCATACGCATTTCCACCACTTCCTTTGATGCACAAGGTGCTTCTGAAAATCAAAGAGGACCGTCCAAGGATCATTCTGATAGCTCCAGACTGGCCAAGACAACATTGGTACCCATTGCTGAGGAGCATGTCTCGGGAACAAATATGGACACTACCCCTGATCCCACTACTGTTAACACAGAACAACAACATCCTGCATCCAAACCTGAAAACTCTGCAGCTAACTGCCTGGAACATCACATAACAGTAATTAACCCAAATTTATCCCAAAGGGTTAAAGACATAATCCTGGAGGCTCGCAGACCTTCAACAAGAAAGAATTATGCAGCAAAATGGAAAAGATATCTCATTTGGAGTACTGCAAAGGGAGAAGATGTGACTCTGGTAAACATGGCCAACATCCTGGAGTACTTGGCAGAGCTCTTCCACACAGGCCTATCCTATTCTTCCATCAAGATACATGCATCAGCTATTTTAGCACAATACAGCTTGGATCCTCCTGTCTTCTCTCATCCCCTGCTCAGACAGTTTCTGAGAGGAATTAAAAATGTAAAACCTCCCAGGAAACCACCATTGCCAGCATGGGACTTGAACTTTGTGCTAGAAAAATTGACACTTCCTCCTTTCGAGCCAGCAGCAACAGCAGAATTACAATACTTATCCTGGAAGACTGCTTTCCTGCTGGCAATAACTTCAGCAAGAAGGGTCTCTGAACTACAGGCATTAATGGCAGTGCAACCCTTCCTGATCTTCCATCAAGATAGTGTCCATGAGAACAAATCCTACATTTATGCCTAAGGTGGTATCCAGAGTGTCATTAAATCAGGCTATCCACCTACCTACATTCTTCCCAAACCCACAGAACAGGGGAGAATGATTTTTGCATACCTTGGATGTACACAGACAGTTACGCTACTACCTGGACAGGACTAAGTCCAATAGAAAAACTGACCAGCTTCTGGTAGCATATGCCACAGGAAAGGAAGGAAAAGCAATTTCAAAACAGACAATCTCCAAATGGATAGGAAATTGCATTAGATTTTGTTACTCCTACCATGGAAAGAAAACTCAAGAGAACATCAGGCCTCACTCCACAAGGGCTACAGCCACTACCACAGCTTTCTTACTAGGAGTGGCTACCAAGGACATTATAGAGGCTGCTACTTGGACCTCCGTGCATACATTTGCCAAGCATTACAATTTACCTTTATACTCTAGATTCCGAGCAGGTTTTGCCACTGCTGTTTTGCAAGGGATCCTAGCTACACCATAATCTCTACTCTTTCCTCCTCCCCTTGTTTAGCTATGGTATTCTACCCATTTGTAAGGACTGCAGATGCATCCTTGAAGGACATAGTACAGTTTTGTACCTACCATAAATGTAGAATGTCCGATAGGAATGCATCTGCAGTCAGGATTACCCACCCACCTTCCCCTCTGAGGTACTCCTGAGGTATTTGCCAGCCTTCAGCTAGCTTGGGGGGGATCTATTATGGTGTATTTGTTTGTATATATGTACATACATGCTTATTTTGTGTTTGCTCTCTACTATTTGGATTCATTGGCATTTATCCAAATTTAGCCTTCCAAGAGGGCACCTGGCATCTGGGGCAAGAAACACTGAGGAAAATGGCGTCGGCTGATGCCTTTATACCCGAATAACTGCAGCTATGACGTCGGGTGAAGTGCGACAGCAGCCGAGGCCAGACCCAGACTTTGGAATCCGGCCGACCGAAGGGCTGCCTGACGACGGGACAACCCATTTGTAAGGACTGCAGATGCATTCCTATCTGACATCTACATTTATGGTAGGTACAAAACTGTACTTTCTTGCTAAACTCCCCTTACAAAGATCCTACCTCACCTTGGGATCTAAACCTCACTTTGAACCATCAGCTGAATGTCATCTAAAGTTCTTATCCTGGAAAACTATATTCTTAGTGGCAATAACTTCTGCCAGTAGGATTTCAGAAATACAAGCCTTATCATACAGACCTCCTTACCTAATTTTCCTCTGAGTTTCACTCAGAACCAACCCTTCCTTTTTGCCTAAGGTAGTGTCAGAGACCAATATCAACCAGACTATTAATTTACCATTATTTTTCCCAATTTTGCTTACAAAGATGAATACTGCTTGCATTTATTAGACGTTCACAGATAATTACGTTTCTGCACAGTACTAAGAATTTCAAAAAATCCAACCAACTATTTGTGTCATTCTCATCTAAAATGTTTGGACAACCGGTGAGTAAAGTGACACTAGTCAGATGGCTCAAATGTATTTTTTTTTTATCTATAATAAAAAGAAAGTGAATTTGCGTAGATCTTTAAAGGCACATTCTACAAGAGTTTTTTCAGTCTAGAGCTTCTATGGATATTTGTGCAGCAGCAACTTGAGCTACCCCTCATGCTTTTATTACTCGGTACAAATTGGATATGGTCTCCAGGGGAAGAGCATCTTTTGGTTCTATGGTGCTCAGGAATATCCTTCCAAGGTCGTACGTAGCTGGGGACTCTCCCGTATGTTGAATATAAATGAAAATTGACATTAGTTGAAGTTATGTACTTTCCAAATATTTCATTTGTGTTGTCCATTTTCATTTATTCTCAACTCCCCTCCCTGCTTCCCCCTGCCTTCAAAGCCTTTGGGATGCATAATAACCTTCCTTGCCACTAGTGTTACTTGTATATAGCTCAAGATATGGACTCTGAAAGCTATTGGGTTGCTATATTCTTTGTGTTTTCTGTAAACTCGATCTGAGGTAATTGAGAGAAGCATTCTGGGTAAAGGTAAAGCTCAAATTTTTGGCAAGCTTGAGCAGTAGTAACAGCTGTCGGCGCCTAGTGTTGGACTTGCACCTCCCTTCTCTACAGTCACTATGTCATTTAGTGGAGCATATCCTGACTCCTCTTGCTATTTAGTGCAAATCATAGCAGCAACTCGAATATAAGGGAAAGAGCCCCATTCATAATGACCATAGGTGGCAAAAAGGCAAATGAGAGAAAAATGGGTACTAGTTAACTGCACATCTTCGTTCTAGAGACTTTTTTTTTCTTGCTTTTTCCACTCAATGCCTGCCAAACAGCCATCTCTGTTGATCTTGAAACCCATTTGCAGCAGCTGTTTCAGTGATCATTGATTGGGTCAAGAGGCAGCTGAAGGAGCCATCATCCTTGCAGCTATAGAGGCTGATGAATTTAAAGTTGTGTCCCTACCCCCTCCATGGAGGGGGGGGGGGATAATGTGAATGTTCACCTCCATTAGGGTCTGCTTTGGCTTTCTTGATATGTGCACTTCTGTACATACATGATAAAGGCAGCTATGTACACAGCCTGGCAATGGCAAGCACACATCACTGGCTCATTGCAGTGCATGTTTGCATCTCCAGTCAGTGCTGGTATTATAGCAGATCAAGCTGCCTTCCTCCTAGGATGGGTGAGCTAGAACTGGCTCCTCACTTACATCCTACTTTGTCAATTTTTCTAGTTCCTGAGAAAATAGCTGGTTCTGGTTATCTGTAACATAATCAGGGCTTTATCACTCTGGTCTACAGAGCTAGCTTCCCAGTAGAAACTTAGTGTATATTGCAGATGTCTATTCTATGCTAAATAACACCCATGTAAAGAGTTATCCTTTTGAATACCACTGTTACTTAGTGCTGTAACACTAGGCTGGTGATGGTGTTAATGCTAATGGGTAGCATCTGCTTGTGTTCAAAAATTTGACTTCCCACAAATGGCAGGAAGAAAAGTACAAGGACCAGATTGTATGGAAATACTAGCAAGTAACCTATTTTACTGCACAGTGGATTCACCTACAATTCTGATAACCAAACTGATTTGTATAAAACTTATATAAACTGAAGGTACTGCAGCAGAATAAATCTTTCATGAAAAAGGACAGCTTACATGGCCATTCATTGTAGATTCAGTATGTAATAATTTGGTCTTTATAAAAGCTGTCTGTGCCTCTGAATACAGTATTTGTAGCCGCAGGAGCTCATTGAAGTAAAATATCAATGTATTTTATTACCCTGGTTCACATTATTCATAGTAATTTGAATATGTGAAGTCTAGTGGCGTGCTGCTGTTAAGAGGTGCGCGAGTGGCACTCCAATGCTGATTCAGGTTCTTAATGTGAAACCAGTGCTGTTCTATATACCTTTGTAGGTAATATCTGTAGACTTAGTAATTCAGTGGCACAGACAGCAAATATGAAAAACAGCAATCACAAGTCTATTTTCTTTTGCAAATTATACTAAGCATCCAGTAAAGAAAAGGGCAGTATCAAACATTAGGTTCAAACTAGTGTACTAATTAACAAAAAGACAACGAAAGCAATGCTGCCATATGCTGGAAGTGAGCATACTGTTGCTGGCAAGAAAATGTTCTGTCGACCACAACTAATTTTCTTCACAACACAAACTTAATAAAAGCCATAAGCTCTCTAAATAAAAATGCTAAAATTAAAATTGTATACTGATTGCCTGTAGGCAGCCATAAATCAAGCACCTTTTACATGGGGACGAGTCTATACTAAGCCTTATACTCTGCAACTGATAAAAATTTCCTTTACTAAAACTGTCTTTGAATATATTATTTAGGGAACTTGACACTGAAAATACATAAATCCATTTTATTTGCTTCTTTTATTAACCAGCTTAAGTATACTAGATGTAACATTTATTTACAACAAAAAGTGTTAACTTCGATATTGAAACACTTTTTGTCAGTAACATGGCAAACTATTAAAAATATCCCTCAAAGCAGTTGCTTTGCCACGAAAGGCACTGACAAATAGCCAAAGTCTAAAAGACCTCATGATGTACTCCATCATGGGAAGCAAATGCAGGTTCTAATGGGAAAAAAGTATGTATAATCATTCCCCATTAGCCAAGAATCCATAATTTACTGTTTTGTATAGCAGCAATGTTTGTTATAGAAATCAAGAATCCAGACACTAGCACTATCCTTTTAGAATAGTTTCACTTTCACAGTCAATAGGAAACTCCTCAATATTAAATGTATTTATGCCAGAAAGATCTGGAAAGAAGCCAGTGAAACTTTTCATGTTAATACCTATGCACACACGAAGAGGTGCATATGTTTTTAACATACACATTTTACTAGTTGGGCTTTTGTAAAGGTTTTCAGTGAGTAATGGAAGAAGCTCCATTTAAAATGTTTGAGTGAATAAGGTAGCCCATGTACACAGAGAAAAGGTTAATGATTATACAGTTTATTAAAATGTGCTTTGAAGAATGTCATTTCATTCAGTGAACTTTAAGCAGTACAGGTTTTGTAGGTTTATACAACCAGGGCCTCTGTCACAGAGGGGGCCAGGTGAGAAATATTTGTTGGGGACCCAGATGCAGTGGGAGCTCATTGACTATGCCCTCCCCTTTTAGAAATTCAGTACCACTAGCATTACCTCCCAACTGCTCCTGCTTTGGTGTGCCACTCTGGCTATGGATGGCTTTGATTTCCATTGGTTCAGTTATATAGCCAATGAGGCATTGACTACTTGGTGCTCATCACAATCAAAGGAGGCAGTGGAATGCTGTTGTGCACCCTGGTATGTATTTTAAAAAAGGGCACCTATGTTAGGTACATATGTTGTGGTGCGCATTTGATACCTCTTGTAAAAGACTGGTGCTCTACTAAAGGTTAGATTTCCTGGCTCTTGCACTTGTTGAGCTGGGAAAGGAATTTGCCATCAAGCTTGATGAAAGTATGTAGGGATAAATTGTTGGAGAAGCTTGCTGACCTTAAATGAAAGTTACCGGAAACTGCAGAATGTAAAAGTGGAAAGGGTGAAATCTTTAAACATATGGAGCGATTATAAGGTAGGTCCCATAAAAGCAGCGTCTTTTCATTTTACTGTTTAACATGTCTACTTAAAATGTGGATAACATGCTTTGGAGCATTCTATTTTTTCCTGCAAGGGAAAAAAAAACTTTAAAGCATGAGTTGCATTATGGAACACAACAAGGTGAATGTCCGAGTCGGGAGTATCCTGAATATTTAAAGTTTACCTCTTGTTACCAGTTTGTTTGGTTGCCAATTTTTAGCAGTGTCACTGCTCTGTTAAAGGCACTGGCTAAGGGATAGCAAATAAGTCGAGGGTCACAATGTTGACTTTTTTGTGACCTGGCAGAGGACTGCTGGCAGCTTTCTACTGCTTTGCTCACTAGTTTCATTTTTACAAGTTGATAGGTTTTAATTTTCAGAAAAGTGAAGTCACTCTGACAACCATAAAAACTGATCGGATGTTGTCTTTGTTTGTCTCAAGCTGTGGGTTATTGGATCTGATGTCAGCATGTTACACATTTTTTAGCTCTAAAGCTCTGCCTCCTCTCCCATAAACACTGCACTACCTGATTCTGCATAGATCTCATTTCCAGCTTAAGCCTTTGGAAGTGATCTCTGAAGATCCTAATTGATAAGCACATTTTCAGTATTTTCCAGTATTTTTCTTAAACCTCATCTAAGTTTTTCTTCAGGTTTGAATGATATTAGCTAGAATTATGTTGAGCTTGTAGAGCTTCTTTCTCTGTTTAAAGGACCACTATGGGCAAATGATAAAACATAATCTGATGTCAAATTCATTCATTCCTCAACTGTTTGGTTTGGATCCAACCCTCGAATCAGAATCTGCCATGTTTTCCAGCTTGTGGAACACAACTCTGAAATGCTCCCGTATGGACATGGTCACTGTATACTCTCGGATCTACTAAAGTAGATCGAACTTTTACAAGTTCGAACCACATATGGCCAAGACCATATGTTCGAACTTGTAAAAGTGTTTGAACACTGAAGTAAAAAGGAAAAAAATAAAAATAATAAAACTAAACGTCTGTAGCAGGGGGGGCTACGCCCCCTGCACCCCCCCCCCACTTAAATATACCAACTCCGAGATCGCACTACATTGTGGAAATGGGAAATCTTCCCATTCTGCACTGTATGGAGATCTCCATTCAGTCCGATCAATCTTGTACAAGTTCGAACATATGGTCTCAGCCATACGAGGTTCGAACTTGTAAAAGTTTGATCTTCTGAAGGAGACTCGTACTCTCACATATAGTGACTTTTTTTTGAGTGAAAATCTCCTCTTTACAATTATTTATCTTAAATTTCTCTTTATAAAACTCCTCCCTTTTTGCACTTAAGTAGCCTTAATTACCATCATTGGTATCCCTTATTTCTTGTACTTTTTAGTACTTCAATTACGATTGTTGGTAGCTTTCTTTTTTCCTACTTTTAACTATTCAAAAAAAGTGCTTAATATCTTTCCTTTCCTTAGGATAGTGCTAATGTCTGAAAAGCCTTTGAGTTTTCTAGTACAGCCTGTGGCCGTAAAATACCATTGTCAGATGCCCATTCTAAATGTGTGTTATTTAGGCCCAGTGCATCTTGACTCAGTGATATTTACAAAGTTTTTAACCCTAGCGATTTAATTGACAAAAAATTAATTAATACTATAAGCTTTGCTTCCTTCCAAGTCTTCATCAGTATCATCTGGGGCTCAAATCCCTAAGAAATAGAATAAAAATGATGCGAGAAAGCATTTCCTGGATCCAATTACATCTTTGACTCCAGGTTCCAAACCTCCTTGCAGAATTTCTAAACCTTTGGATCTGACCACGTCTGATCTGAAGTCTAGACCTGAAACATCTCCTAGATTCCTATCACCAACTTTGTCCCAGATCTGGTTTCCTCTCAACTACCTTCTCCACTCTTGGAGCAGTGTCTGAAGCATCACCACTCCAGATAATCATTGACAGCATCTTTCACACATTCGTCCAGAAGTCTGACTGAAGCCAATGTGGACTGGATGATGAGGACGTTCCTCTTGATGGTGAAAAAAGCCTGTACTCACACTATGTAGCCAAAGTTTGGAACTCTCTTCCGCTACCAGTAAGAAGTACTTCTAACCTGACAGCATTCAAAACATCCCTTAGACAACACATGAACAACTCATGACAGTGCCCATGCACTGACCCAGGCTAATCTTCCTCTCCAAGCCTAACATTTTCCCTCTCACTCTCCCGATCCTTCTTTCATGCTATCCCTACATTACTCTTAATCTCTCCTCCACTCTTCCTACCTTACCTCCCTCTTCCCATCCCTCCTGAAAATCACCCCTACCACATCTTACTATCAGCATTTCCTAACTTGCCACCTTATATCTACCCCACCTAACAAATGTACTTGGGTCATATCCTAAGTCTGTTTGCTTGTAAACTAACATGTAAATATTCAGTGTCTACCTTTATATCATGTAAAAAAAAAGTTTAGTCATCAAAATCATCACAATGTATTTATTTTGTTATTCTGTTCCACTATTATTGTACCATTAAGCTATTTTACTTTTATTGTACTTTCAAGACTGTCCTCTAATGCTTTTTACCGCTAATGACGTTTGCACAGTAGTGTGTGAATCTGGAGCTTTTCTCCTTGGGCCTCTGCTGAAATTTTTTTTTTTTTTTCTTCTGACCCAGTCTGACCTTCCCAGTAAACAAATGTCATAAATAGATTCAAATGGGAGTCCTTCTGCGTCTGACCCCTTCAGGTCTGGGAACCACTATTAGTACCACTCCACCATTACGGACTCATTCTCCAATCCAATTATTGGTTTCAGAGTCATTGGAAGCAAAGAATCTAGAGTTGTCTGCATCGGATCCAAAGATTGATGTCTTCGACTCGGGTGGCATTTCGGAGTCTGCCGGCACCAAGCACCATGGAGCTGGATGACTTTGAGCTGTAGTCGGAGCTGGATCCGGGGTGTTGGAGTCAATTCTAAAACTGAGCATTCTCTGCCTCTCAGAGCTTCAGCATTAGCTCTGCTCCAACTGCCTCCTTGAGTAGTTTGCCTTTGGGGCAAAGGGAGCCTATGATCATTAAGCATGTCTTTTTGGAGCTGCCTGTTTCCCTCTGTCTGAGGCTTTCTGCTTTTGAGGTGGTGGAGAGAGCTTTCTCTGTGCCCAGAGCTCAGACTTGTATTCGTTCTTTAGCTTCAACTACCCAACCCCATTTGTCTATGTATCCAGAGTCTCAACAAACTGTGCCAGCCCAAGTCCTGGGCTGGCCGCCAGGATGCCCCTGGGCCGGCCCAGGTCAGCCGCCAGGATGCCCCTGGGCCGGCCCAGGTCAGCCGCCAGGATGCCCCTGGGCCGGCCCAGGTCAGCCGCCAGGATGCCCCTGGGCCGGCCCAGGTCAGCCGCCAGGATGCCCCTGGGCCTACTAATTTATTATACTTCTCCATAGCATCCCACTGAAGAAGTTACCAGGAAGAAAAAGTTCAAAAGGAGGTAGTTTGACTCTCCCCAAGAGTCTGTCAAAGAATGTTTTTTGACCCCTCAGTGGATCTTTTCTAGGAATCAACAAGGTGGATGAAAAATGTGCTTCATAAAATCCCAGGGTCCATTCCAAGGTCCACGTGGAGACTTCCACCAGAGGTGGGGGGGGGGCCTCTAATGGAAGGCACCATCCCTGCAGCAGAGATGGTCTGCACACCCAAGGATCTATTCTGACAGATCCTACCAGCATTCCTGAAAGGAGGCCTGACTGTCCATCTCTGGAGGCAGTTGTGGTAGTCTGCCCCTGCACCAGAGAGCGTAGCTAGAAATTACCAAAGATTCATGGGTGCGGAGGATAATATCCAGAGGATATATTTTACCCTTTTCCCATCCATCCCCCACTAGAATCAAACAAAATCCTCCATGTTCCACCCAAATCAGAGGGAAGCAGCAGCTCAAAAGCTGCTAGACAAAAGTCATCCAAGAGGTTTCCCCCAGACCAGAAAGAGTCTGGAACTTGCTCTGGATTCTTTTTAGTGCCAAAGAAAACAGGAGACTGGAGACCGATTTTGGATATCAGCTGTCTAAATCAGTCAGTTCAATAGAGTTCTAGATGGTCACAGTTCAGTCAATTCTGCCTGTGAAGATGGGTAGAGAAGGGTGAAGGCTGCCAGCCTACTCAAATAGAATTTGATACATAATTCTGGCATTTGTAAATATAAATGTAAAATACAGGCGTGTTTCTTAAATGAAAGAAAATACTGTAAACTGTTGAACTTCAAGATTGTAGCAACATTGCCATCTGCTGTAAAGAAAGCTAAGTCAAGCATTTCACATATGTTCTTTGAAATTAAAATTGTGTTGTATATCCTTTGACCTTTAGAGCTCGGAGTCGGCCTGTCTGGGTTAGCACATTCTTTCTATTGTTTTAACGTAAGGAATAATTACTAAAGTGTACATGTGAAATGTCTTTTATTGTTGTAGCTTCCTGAGCAGGTGTTGGCTTGCTAAATAATGTAGCCTGTTGGTCTGGGAACCCCAGGCTAAGTGTCAAAATTATGTAATGTGGGAGGGCCTAGCAGAAATGTTTGTTAGTGATTTTAAAAACTATTGCAGAGAGAGACTGTAAGCATTTTGATCTTGGACATCTAACTCAGCACTGCTTATGCTCTAAGTTATTTTAGAGGTAGGTTTCTTGTAGCAATAGCTAGGAATTAGAAAAGATTAGACTAAGTGTTTATGTCAGAACTGTACTACTAAATTATTTTAAGTGTGTGTGTAATCTCTGAACTCTTAAATAGCACTGTGGTGTAGTATTGTCTTGTGTTTTTAGTATTAAATATTTTTAAACACTTTTCAACTGTGGCTGGTTTATGTAGAGATAAGCTCTAGAGTACATTGCATATTTTTAGAGTTTATTGTACTAAGCCCTTCCAGTAAGCCTTGATTGCTTAGTTACACTGCTGTTGGATAATAATATTGCACAGTAATAATTGGGCACTCTTTTAAGGGCCTTTGGGTAGCTGATTAGTTATTAGCTGGTGGTGGCAGGAATTACTACCATATAGTCCGGGTATAGGGGCACAGCTGGAGAATCTGTCAGGCTTTCCCGGGAGTGTCTGTGAAGTTGTATAAATAGTCATCTCTGTGTGTGTGTCAGCTATTTGGGCGGGGACACAAAGCACTGGTTGGACAAAGGATACTGGAGGTTAGTTTGCCAGCTAGGCTGAGATCTGGACCCTAGGCTGAGATCTGGACCCTATAGCTGTGCCAGTGGGGAGTCTTAGTCTGGGGCTGGTTGCTCCCTTGCTTTCCAGGTCCCTAATGACTGTGATCTCTTAAGGGAATTTGCACTTTACTGTGTGTATTTGTTATCCTTTCCTCTTATATGAGAAGCCCTCTCTGGTGTTAGTGGTGTGGATTGAGGTTCCTTGATAGCTGGGCCAGGGCACAGGCATCACACTGCCTTTTCTGCACAAGGACAACTGGATGTGCGCATTAGATCTTCAGAATGTGTACTGTCGTATCAAAATGAACAGACAATCCAGGAGATAACTATGCATCTGATATTGTTAATCCTCGTTCATTCCTTACGCATGGGTATCTGTTCCGAGCTCGGAACAGAGCCGGCCATTTTCCAAGCTCATGTCAGCTTCAAACTCTCGAGCTAAACTCTTACCCACAGTCCCCCTCTCCCTGTTAACTCAGATTTCGTTTGCCGCGTTGCCATCCGGTCGTGTCAAGCTACTTCTCTTGAGCTAAGTACAGTCAATTAATTGCTGTACTTTTCTGTCAGAAAAGTTGATATTTTGTTGTCTTACCCTATCGCATCTAGAGTTCATAAATTCTTCAGGTTTTTCTGTCTTTTACTTACTAATTTTACAGTGAGGTATTTTCTCTTTACCATCATTGGTAATCTTTTCCCTTTTCTCTTTCATACCTTTGGGTACTCTCTTGTACCATTGTTGGTACTTTTCTATTAATTAATATGGCAGATAAAAAAGGAAGTTTGGGGTTTAAGCGGTGTTCTGATTGTGGACACAAACTGCCTACTTCTGATGCACACTGTGTGTTTGGGAGCTTCCCATTTATCTGTTGAACCACCCTGTACTATTTGTGAGAACTTTTGTAATAGAACTTTGTTGGAAAGGAAAAACAAGCTGATACTGAGGGGGCTTCTAAAATCTCCCTTTTCAGAGGCTATTTCTGGGTCAGAGGTCTCAACTCCTCCTAAAGCCCATAAGAAAATGGATGTTTCTACTAAGGCTAAATCCTTGCCTTCATCCCCAGCTGGGGACTCTTACCAACCAAAATCTAAGAAGGCTAAATATTCGGGTCCGGACCACTCTGTCAGCCCCAGTTCTTTCGGTGCCTAGACCTTCGGCTCCATTAGTGATTTCGGCTCCATCCTGTCCTGCAGCCTTCTACATATCGGCACAGAGGGGCTCCTCTGTTCAGACTATTACCACTGTATTGGCACTGACCGTTCAGTCGGCGCAGACCTTGACCGCGTCTGCTCAGTGTTCTTCCTCGGAACTGAGGCCTTTATTGACTCCAGTTTTGTCTGTTCCAGCTTTGGCACCGACTCTCACCACCTTGGCACTGATCCCTGTGTCGGTGCAGACAACCTCGGCACCGATGACGACTTTGCAAACAACAGTAGTCAAGTCTTTCTCTGCACCGTTGTCCTCTGTGCGATCAGATGAGATGGGCACAGAGTCTGCCTCTCTTGTGGACGGGCATGTTTCTCCCTCAGTCTCTGAGGTCCACTAGAAGCCTTTCCGAACATGTTGTCTTGTAGGCCAGGCATTCTTGGCCAGAGGTATTCCACTCCTCAGGAACTATCCTTCCTTGGGAGGTGATCACCTATCTCCAAGACACCTTCTTATTCTCCTCCTTTATTGCCTTTGAAGTCCATGGATAATAGCAGTCTTCCCTTCTGCAGTTCCCTTTATGGATCTCACTAAGGAACCGCAGTTGCCTTTGTGGCAGGAAAGTTTTGCTGCAACCTAGGATGTCAGCTGTGACTCGCATAGCTTGCTGCTCCACAGCCATCCAGGGACTCTGGGTCGGCAGGCTGTGCCACTTAGGGGAGGAGTGCCCCCTGTCCTAGACATACACTCCTCTCCGGGTGGACCAGCCATCCCCCTTTCTGTTGTCTTCCCCAGCTTCTCCCGCTGAGGAGGTCCACCGGAAAAGTTTGTGTAAGAGGAAGCACATGGGCTCCACAGAAGAGTCTCTCACCGAAGAGAGAGATTTCGATGAGGGGGAAGGATCCCCTCGGTCACCCTGTGAAGTATCCTGTAGCGATATCCTCGAAATCCTGAAACAGAGAGGTGACCGGCAGTCCTCTAATCTGCCCCCCTGAGAAATCTGTGTTCCTGCAGGACTTTCGCGCCCAGCCCCCTACCTCCTGGGTTACTCCACCTGCCGATGAACTTGTCAGGTTCGTCGTGCAGCGTGCTTGGAAGGCCCCTGATACTGTTGAAGCTATTACCCGGAGGCCAGATAAGATCTTGTCCCCTCCTGGTTCGGATCCCAATTGGTCCAAAGGTCTTCCTGTGGATGCTTTGGTGGTGGCAGCCATAACAAAAAAGGATCTGGCAGAAGAAGAAAGCCAGACTGTCCATCCGCCTAACAGAGTCCCGGGCCCTGGACAGGATAGGGAAGCGCACCTTTGCTTCAGCGACCTTTGCTATCAGGTCCCTGAATTATATGGCACATTTTACCAGGCTTCAAAGGAATCTGGTTTCTGAGCTCTCTGAAACCTTGGCTGATGCAGTGTCTGTGAGGTCCGTGACAGTGGCCTCTCAGCTGGCCACCATTGAGTCTATATCTAACTCCTCTATGCGACTATGCATCTGAAGGAGCAGCTAGAGCGGTGGGTTCAGCTGCGGTCTTGAGACGACACGCCTGGATGTGCTTGTGCAACTTCACGGAACCTTTTAAGTCTTCTTTTCTTAATGCCCCCATTGAGCCCTTGTTGTTTGGGCCCAAAGTTAAAAGCACACTGGCCAGATGTGAACAGGACAGCAAGACCCTTTCTGCCGTAGGTGTCCGTTATTATTCCCCTCAATGTGCTTTCTCCTGAAACCAAAACAGTGGGAAGATATGGTTCAAGAAATCTCAGGGTCCTTTCAGTGACACACAGGCCGACCAGAGGGGGAAACTCAGAGAAGACTCTTCTTTCGGGGCAGAGGGAGACCGCGTAACCCAGGCTCCAGGGATTCTTTCCCTGGTCAATCCTACCAGTGCTCCTGAAGAGAGGCCCAACTCCTTTCCTCAGGAGGTGGTTGGGGACGTTTCTCCTTGTACCCTTCTGCCTGGCTAACCATCACCACCGATTCTTGGGTACAAAGGGTCATAACCAGAGGTTATCATATCCCCTTCGATCTTTGTCCCATCCCTTCAAAAAATCTTCCCGACATTCCACCTAGTCAGAGAAGAAGCAACACTAGAGATAGAAAAGCTGTTAAGAAAGAGTCATCCAAATAGTCTCCAGACCAGATAGGATCCAGATTCTACTCAAGACTATTTTTGGTGCCAAAGAAAAACGGGGACTGGAGACCAATTTTGGATCTCAGTGTATTGAACAAGTTTGTGAGTACAAAAATTCCGGATGGTCACAATACAGTCTATCCTCCCACTTTTGGAAAAAGACTATTGGATGTGCTCTATAGATCTTCAAGATGCGTACTACCACATAAAGGTGGACAGGCCATCAAGAAGATTTCTGCGCTTCCGTGCGGGAGCCAGTCATTACCAGTTCAGAGTACTGCCCTTCGGACTCTCTACAGTCCCCAGAGTGTTCACAAAGTGCATGGCAGTTGTCAGCTCACTTGCGACTTCAAGGATTCCAGGTGTTTCCATACCTAGACGATTGGCTCATTTCAGCCCCCACCAGACATCTACTGGAAAAAGCCCTGGCATACTGTCTCTCCTCGCTGCTCAAAGGCTAGGCATAACCATAAACTGGCAGAAATCCAATCTCACCCCATCTCAGTCGACAGAATTCATAGGGGTTATCTTGGACACACAAAAACTGCAGAGCTGCTATTCCAGAGCACAGAATTTTAAGGATAAAGCAACAATGAATTCCAATCCTTTCAAAGGAAAAATCCACGGCTCACTCTGTTCTACAGCTGTTGGGTTCCATGGCAGCCTCCATCACTATTGTTCCCCTGGCCAGGTTTCACATGAGGAGTCTACAATGGCTACTGCTCACCCAATGGTATCCTTTTCAGCATCCTCTTTCAGCCATGATTCAAGTAACCCACAGGTGCAATCAGGATTTAAATTGGTGGACGGCACACAATCGTCTCGCCCCTTCTCCCCCCAGCAACCCAAGGCCACAGTGACCACGGACGCCTCCCTGATTGGGGGGGGGGGGCTATGTCAGGGACAGACGGTCCAAGGCACTTTGTCCCAACTGGAGGCCCATCTGCATATAAATGTTCTAGAGCTGAGGGCGGTGCTTCTGGCATTGCAAGCATTCCATCCCTGCTGTCATTACCAATTAAGAGCTCTGCCCTTTGGCCTCACCACAGCCTCCAGAGTATTTACCAAGTGTATGGCAGTAATGGCAGCTCACTTGATACTGTAGAGATTCCAGGTGTTTCTACATATAGACAATTGGCTCATAACCACTTCGACCAGACATCAACTGATTCTAGCTCAAAGTTACGTACTCTAATTATGCTCCCATCTAGGCATTTCAGTCCATTACTACAAATCTCATCTGGAACCAATGCAGACATTGGAATTTATCGGTGCCTTGCTCAATCTAATGTGACTGCAGACAAGTTAAGCAGGTCCATGTTGATGCTTCATGAGTGGTCCCTCAATATGAAGGTTAAGGAAAGGATTTTCCATTCCTGGGAACAGCCATGTTGTGATCTCTTTGCATTTCCTCTCAAGAATTGCAGCAGGGCCCCCCCATTGGGGGAGTCACCAAGGTATGCGCTACTTCATGACTGGCCCCCTGGTCTCCTTTACGCCTATCCCTGTTACCCCTAGTCCCCAAATTTCTTCAGAAAGCATCTCGATTGAAGAGCACAGTTATCCTCATTGCTCCTTACTGACCTTGTTAGATTTGGTTTCCTTTTCTTTGGCCTTATCTAGTTCGCCCTCCATAGATTCTGGATCCATCTTCAGACCTCTACTGTCTCACCCAACAGACATGAGTCATCCAGACATTGCAAGCCTAAAACTAATTGTATAGTTTCTCCACTTCCTTTGATTGCTAGACAGCCCAGGCTCACCTCCCCTCTCCAGCACATTTTCTTATCCTCTCACAAAGCTTCCACTAAGAAACTTTACAGAAGTAAATGGAAAAGATTTGCCATTTGGGCACAACAGAAAGATCTAGATCCTTTTTCAGCACTGGTCCCTAAAGTTCTTGAATTTTTAGCTACAATTTTCAATGAAGATGCTGCCTCTTTTAGTCTAAAAGTACACCTAGCTGCCATTTCCAATTTTCATATAGGTGTAAATAACTCATCTTTAGCATCCTACACATTTTGTAAAGCCTTTCTAAGGGAAACTTTGCTACTTAGACCCCCCATTAAAAGATCCTACTTCTCCCTTAGATTTGCACATTGTTTTATAAACCTTAATACAGTTAGCATTTGAACTATCCGTTAAGTGTGAGCTAAAATTCTTGACCTGAAAAATTATCTTTTTTTTTACTTGTTACATTACTTGTGCTAGAAGAGTATCAGAATTACAGGCCATGTCATGTAAACCTCCTCATTTGATTTTTCATAAGGGTTGAGTATCCTTACAGACCAAGTCCTTCCTTTTTTCCCAAGGTAGTGTCAGAATCCAATATTAATCAGGTTATGAACTTTCCAGTCTTTTTTTTTTCTTCAAAATTTCTCAAAGGAGAGTATATTTCACACCTTTTGGATGTTCACAGGTAAATTACATTTCTGTCTACATAGAACCAAATATTTTAGGAAATTGGAACAAATTTGTCTCTTTCAGACTCAAAATTAGGCAAATCAATTGATTGTATTAACTTTCTTTATGATAAATTGTGTTTGTCTTTGCTAAAACCACACAAAGCACATTCCACTAGATCTATGGCAACTTCATCATTTTTGTACAGATCTTCATTGGATAATTTTTGTGCAGCTGCAACTTGTGCTAAGCCTCATACCTTTATTGCTCATTACAAGTTAGATCTGGTTTCTAGGGGAAGAGCAGCCTTTGGCTCAGCTGTGCTCAGGAACATCCTTCCTTAAAGTCCTCCCAGGATTTAGGTAGCAGGGGACTCTGTCCCAACAGTTGAATGAATGAAACTGACATCAGATAGTTATGTACTCACCATAATGTTGCATCTGTGTTGTCCATTTTCATTCAGCATTCTTCCCTACATCCTCCTCTTGTTTGAATTTTGGAAGGATAGTAAGATGTCGGAGGAACTACTGTTCCTTTGTGAGTTCCAGATGCTGCTGTTACTTTCTAATATTTTCTGGTTTCAGGGGCAGCAAACAAGTTCTGAGGTATGTTAGATCACTAGGACATTGTGTAAGGGAGGAACTCAAGACTGTGTTCCACAAACTGGAAAAAGAGGCAGAGTCAGATCCAAGAGTTGGACCCAGACCTCTCAGCTGTACTGAATTCCTTGGTGTTTACCGGTTTTGAGGGCAAAAGTACAGGATGCCACGAATTCCTGAAGCTGATGTCATCACGTGCAGGGCATGTGCAATGTCAGCTTTGTGAGGCAGACTGCCAGCCAGTAGGAATTCGGCTGAGGACTTGAGGGGTGTGTGTACTCTCTGCTTTTTTTCTATGTTCGTACTTGGTGTTGGTAACCAATTGCCGTTTTTTTTTTTTTTTTTTTTGCTGTAATATAAATTAATATGGACTCGGAGCACCAAGCAAAGTAGTACTTAAGCTACCGTACTGTTACTGTGCAGTTTGTACTACTTAAGTGCAGCAGTCGAGCAGCTGCAGAGTCGCACTGGTCCGCACCCAGGCCATCATCTAACTTTTGCTTAGTTTCCACACTGTCTCCAGAGAGAAAATGAAAAAATTTCTCTCATTCTCGACTAGTTTCTCTAGCTCCTGGCTCCAGGTAAAAGGTTCTTTCTATCCACCAGTGCCACCAGCTGATGAAATGTGCTTTAAAGTTTTATTTCCATTGCTATGCTGCTATTGTATGAATATGAAATGATTTGCAGCAGCAGTTCTCTCTGCTGCTTGTGTTAGTGGTGTGTGTGTTAACATCCTCTCATAGTATAAACAAAGACCCTCATTGATGTAGATGGGTGCAAAGCAAAATACTAATTCTACTTCTTGATATTAAGATTTTAAAGGAAAATTGAAAGTACTTGCCTTATATTTAACTGTCTCAGGCTGGACAGCCGTTCAGTAAGATTTATGTTATCAGTCATACTTCTCAACTGTCCAGATTATTGCAGAATGCCCAAACCTCTGCATTACCTCTGCATTATATTTTTGGTGTGTTCCTTATAACATTTGTGGTTTTCTAGCAAATCATTGAGGACTGAACTGAAGTCACCAAGTAAAGACAGGTATTTGGGTGTTAAACCTCATAGCCTTCAGGAAATGCATGCTAACAAAACCTGTCATTCTAGCAACTTTATAAAACTGAGCAATATTTAAAATCTGTTCCTATTGGGCCTTTGAACTTCCATTATTTTTGGCTTTGTCCAGATTTCTTGTAAGAGGTTGAGTTGTAGGTGTGTGTGTGTGGTCCTTTTCATGAATTAACATTAACATAGGATCATAGGTTACTAGTCTATTAATCCTGAGGCCGTTGTAAGCCTAGCCAAAAGTTTAGCCCTTGTTTAGACAAGTCAGCATCCAGAGCCCCTGTCCAGCATGGACATAGGTAGAATCCCAGGAGTATATTTTCTGTTTCCCATCCAGTTATCCAGGTTGCTCTTAAAATGGGATAGTGAGGTACACTGAGAGGGAGTCCATCCCACAGATGGGAAAATCTCTGGGAGACAAATCTGCCCCACCAACAAGTCCCATTGATATCACAGACCAGATTGAGGTTGTGCGTACAGATTGCTCGAGTGGAGCTTGACATGCAGATATGCAGCAGTCCCATCAAGGCGGGGTCTGAGATTGCTGTGTATGCCAGACAGAGGTCACCTCTGAAAAGTATGTATGAAACTGAGTAGAGGAACAGGGCTTTTAGCCTATCAGTGTAGGGTAGGTGTTTGAGGCCCTGGATTCTCCTGGTGAGGAACCTCTGTGGTCTCTTCAGCTACTGCATGTGCTTTGTGAGGTACATGCCTAAGGGGGCATTGTACTCAACTGGCCTTTATAAGGTTAGAATACAGGGATCTTATGACCTCTTTCTCCCTGGATGAGATACCGTTATGAGTTGGGCCATGTAGAAAGCTTTCCGTACAACAGAAGCAACATGTTGGTCAAAAGTCAGGTTGCTATCAACCTGGCTGACCAAATACCTCACTTCTGATTATGTACTTAGGATGTTGTCATTAATGTGATATGTGGGGAAGTCACTCTCCCCAAAGGGGTTGATACATTTTTTGGCATTCATCTTGAGGCCATGTTTCTGGCAACAGTCATTTGTTTGGGTGAGACCCTCTTGGAGGACGTCCACATCACTGGGGGAATTGATGACTGTGCCCACCTTGCAGTCATCTGCAAACTTTGTCAGCCATAGCTCACTGGTTTTTGCCTGCACCTCAGAGAAGTATATCCTGAATAACAGAGACCCAAAGACCGATCTCTGGGGTACACTGCTCGTTATGGGTCTACTTGCTTGAGGTGGCTTTCCATGTTTTGATTAGGTGGGCTCTATCAGTGAGCCAGTTTGCTGCCCATCTGGTAACATATGGATTAATGCCTAGTTAGGAGAGTTTATCTATTATGTTAGAGTGGGGAATAGTGTCGAAGGCTTTGGCCAGGCCAAGGTAGGCGGTGTGCACCATCCTTGTGTATGGTTTTGGTGACAGTCTCAAAGAAGTCGACCAGATTTAATAGACATGACCTTTCCTTGACAAAGCCAAACTGTGGAGTCAAGTGTTTGGAGGTTTCCAATGTCCCTGTGAATGAGGAGCATGATCTGTTCCATGGCCTTGCAGATCAGGCTAGGTAGGCTGATGGGTCTATAATTTCCTGTACTGGTGGACGCTCCACCTTTGTGTAAAGGTATGACAGTGGCTGTCCTCCACTCAGTTGAGACAAAGCCAGTACTCAGGCTTTGGTTGAATAATGTGTCTAATGGTGCTTCAAGCTCATGTCTGAGTTCTTGTAGGATACAGCCTGGGATGTTATCGTGTTCCATGGAGGCTGTATTTTTTCCCTTTGAGAGGGCAATGATCTGTTCCCTAGAGATAAGGGGTGGGGAGCAGGTACTGGGGATATCCTAGTTTACTAATGGGAGGACAGAGGAGAAAAGTTTTCACTGCATCTGTCAGCCAGTAGATTGGCTATATCTACAGCATTTGTGTATGTGGTGTCCTTGACCAGTTCTCAACAGATCTGGGTGAATCTTTTGTGATTGCGGACATAATGTGAAGAAGGCGTTACTGTTTGTAGTAGATGTGGCCAATTTGGAGTTGGCTTTAGAGGATTTCACTTGGTGCTCTTTGCTTATTTTGGCTACGCTGAGATTGCTTCCAATTGGGCACCTGCTCCTCCTTGGTCAGGTCATGGAGAGCAATTTTTTTCCCTTTTGTTGTATAGTTCATTTATTACAAATGTCCACCAGACAGGTTTACTCCTCCTTGAGGATGATTTTGTCCTGTCAGGTATTCCTGATTCCATGCATCTATGTAAATGCTCGTATAGTACTTTGGTGTATATTTGGACATTGGTGCCAGTTCCTACAGTGGTCGAAGGGGGTTGTGAAGTTGTTTATACCATCCCTCAGGAGGTTGTAATCAGCTTTGGAGAAGTTTTTTGTTTGACTCTAGCTAGAGGAGGTCAGGGGAGATGGTGACTTCAAAAGTGATCGCTTTATGGTCTGATCTTACCAGGGAGGGATGATACTATAGGGGTGCTGCAGTGTTTACTCATGTTGGTTATTACCAAGTCCAAAATATCACCTCTTGTGAGGTATCAACTAGCTGTGTCAAGGCATTTGTATTGATTGTGTAATCTCTGGGAATTTGTGTTCTGCCATGAAAGTTTTTCCAATCTATGGTTGGATAATTAGTCACCCAGGATCAGGGTAGACAGTTGAATCTTGATGGGTTTGAAGAGGTTCAGATAGGTGGAGTGGGTATCTTGAGTCAAATTTGGGAGCCTGTAGCTAGCTATAATTTGAATAGGGGGCCTTGTCAATGGTTAACTGCGCATGTAATGTATCCTGTGTCATACTGTTTGACCAGCCTGAAGATGTGTGTCTTTAATATATATTGAAACTCCACCTCCTTTGGCTTTGCTGCCCACATTTTGGGGTCTGAATGTATGATAGGATGAGTAACCGGGTAAGGCTGGAATGCTCTCTGCAGCTTTGAACCAGGTTTCTGTGACTGCGCAAATGTAAGCATCTTCCAGGGTTAATGCTTGCAATGAATGCAGTTTCATGTTAGGATTCCTCGCGTTTAGCAGCATGACCTTTAGTTTGCGTTTTGTTGAGATTCTTATGTTGGTAGTATCGACCTCATGACTTTTCCTAAAAAAAAAGGAACTATGGGGGAGGCAAGGGCCTTTGCCAAAAGCCTGAAGCCCAAGTGAGACAGATGCAGGCCATCTCTAGCAAAGCATTGTGGTCTGTTGATCATCTCTTCCCATGCTGTCAGGCACTGGATCTCCCGGAATGATAGCAGAAATTAAGCCAGTTAGTCAATCATTTTCTGTTTGTATTGAGGCATCATTCTGGGTGATGGTAGAATGCTGCTTAGAGCTAGAGACATACCTGCCTGGGACACACATTCAGCGAGCTCAATCATGTCTCTCTTCATATAGTCCAGGGAGGTATGCCTCAAGTCAATCATGCCAACATGGACTATGACAGAGTCATAAGTCAGTGCCTGTTGTTGAGAGACCTGAGTGCGTGTGTGATGTGGCAAATTCTGGCACCTGACATAAAATGAACCGTGACTTTCTCCTTATCCAGCCTGGTGAGAGGCATATCTGTGTCTCACAATGGAGTCTCCTATGACAAATCTGTTGGGTTTATGGTTAGGCCTTAGTGGTTGAGACACTGGTGGGTGGGCTATGCATGGTGTGTAAGGTTGTGGCGTTCTGATGTGTGTTTGCCTCTGAGGTCTCCTTTGTTTGGGTTTATTTTTGTTGAAATTTTGAAGTGGAGTTATATATGTTTATAAAATGTCTATAAGGGTTCTTGATTATAACTTAATGTGTTTCTATATATTTTTTGTATGCATCTTTAAATATTTGTTAATGAGCTACTTATGAGTAATTTCATTGGCTCAATAGTTTTTGAATTACTATTTAAGAAGTTTGTAACATTGTGCTGTTTGAAAGTCTGAAGAAGCGTCTGGTGACGTGAAAGTGCTTACATGTGGAATAAAGGGTCAGCTTCGATAGTTGTGGTGTGCCCTTTTTTGTTTTTACCTATTTGCTACTTTTCTTAGAGAGGCACTTTACCCTGGATGATGTTTCATTTTGCTGCTAAACTATATGTTGTACTGAGCTTCAAAAATGTAACCACAATGCACCCTGCTTGGAGGAAAGCTGTTAAGGAATCTTACAACTGTCAAATCCAAAAATACCTCGAAAGGAGCAGCAGCGAAGAAATAAATTATCCACAGAGTTAGCGAAACCCAAACTTTAATGTTAAAATCCAAAGTGCAAAATCCCAAAAGACGAGTGCTTTCATTCTATTAAAATTAGGGAACTTCATCAGATAATTCCATAAAAATGAATTCCAGTTTAAATACCCTGATTTAAGGATGTATTAGATATGTTAAAACACAAAAATCAGCTGCAACTAATCAAATCACTCAAAAGCCACACACCCCCTTTAGAAACTAAACGCACGTCTCGAACAGAATAACATTTCAAACCCATATAAAATCCTTTGGGTTCAAAACTCAAAGGGCATTTAAAAAGGATTAATACGCTCATAAAACAAATATATTATCACATTATTAAAAGAAAAAACATTTTTTCTGTCCAAGTGTTTATACGTCATCTGCCTATCAAATCTGTTAAAATGAGACACGCCCCATAACCACAGTAAATTGCATTAACTTCAACTTGATACATTGTTAACCAAATGTAGTTAAATACAGTTTATAAAATGTATACAAACATTTTGCACTAGTTTTATACCCTGAATATGTTGCACACTATTTAGAGCTTTCAGCTTTAAAATGCTACTAATAGAAATGGTTTCATTCAAGCCTGGCCAACACTGTGCATTTAAATGTAGTTGCTAGGCTAATTCCATTTTTTACAAAATAAGTGGGTATGCCCCCCCCCCCCCTGTTTTATTTAAGTGTACTGTATCAAGGACAATGAACCTGAAATTATGTCCACTAAAATTGGAAACCTGTTTTGCTAGAGCATTAATTTCACTATGGTCTCTAATGTTTCTAACATGTTCACCTATACATTTTCAGTTTACGGTCATTTTTTTTCCCACGTAAAAACAGCTACATTGTGTACATATATAGTACAATAAACCACCCTTTCTGAATTGCAACAAAATTTCCCCATTCTATATTTGAAATCATTAATGAAGACCTCGTTTGTTACCAAAATGTAGGCACAGTATTTACAGTGCCCACATGTATACATATAACCCCTTTGCTTTTGCACAATAGGTGCTCAGAATAATTCAAGTTGCGTGCCTTCCTGTATATATACAAGTAGGATACTACCCACATTTTCTCTGACATCCCTATCATTTTCTAACAGACCCCTATTTTTAAAGAAAATCTTTCTAATAAAATGACTCTGTGGAAAAAGTACTAATAAAAGTTATTATAAGTAAGACCCACCATGCCCCCTTTCTTGTACTAATGTCAAATCATGGGATGTCTGCGTGTGTATAGACTGAATGTGAGTATCCATGGAATTCTCTACCCCATTTATATGCCGACCTGGTGTCTCTCCCAAAAGTGCTTTTAAATATCCATTTTTTTTCCTTTTTATAACAACTTCCCCCATAATTTCATCTATTAAATATATGGGGTAACCAAGTTGTTTAAACATTTTTTTATATTATCACACTCCAGTTTAAAGAATTCCCAAACACTCGCCATCATAGATGCTCTCACACATTGCTCCATAAGCACAGCATTTTTTGTGTGAGGGGATGGTTGCTGTCAAAGTGTAGGAAGCTATTGAAGTATGTTTGGATACATTTTATACACTGTAAAGCATGTAAAAAATGTATACACTTGTACACAGCAAATTCTTTAAGACTGAGATAATTGCTAGATATTGCATGTAAATGCTTCTTGTACTGCAGTGGCTTCCTGGCCAG
Source organism: Protopterus annectens (assembly GCF_019279795.1). Lineage (NCBI taxonomy): Eukaryota > Metazoa > Chordata > Ceratodontiformes > Protopteridae > Protopterus > Protopterus annectens. The sequence continues at coordinate 1,685,549,943 of NC_056735.1, read as the reverse complement.
GTGCAGCTTACAAAGAAATGTAAATTTCAAGTTTCTGTTATCCTGGGAATTAAAGAAGTGATAAAAATGATGTAATGTAAAATGACTCTGCAGTACTGGGTATTATCAATTTAAGACTTAGAGAGATTGTGCAATTTGTATCTTCACAACTCATCAGCACTTTGCCTTGTAAGTGAAGTTATTTAGGACATTGTTTCTCTTAGAGCTAGGTGCCAGCTCGACGTTTAACCTTCAACAAAGGCGCACCCATTCATGCATGTCTTTCGAATGCCACTCTACCGTGGGGAGGACATGCAGACTCCACACACAAGACGCTCCAGCCGAGAATCTAGCGGGAGAACTTCTTGCTGTGAGGCGACAACACTACCACTACACCACATAGGCTTGTATTTGTTAATATGTAATTTCTTATAAAAATTTTATTTGCATTTATTTTAGTTTTATTTTATACTAGTTTAGTAAGAATTCATTTGATTTTTTGCACATTTTTTTATTTTGACGTGCATTACTGCACCTCCCAAAGCTGCCTACAGCAAAATAAGTACTCCTTCCTAATTTTATTTATTTTTTTATCCTTGTTTGCCATCATGGGGGCAGACATCCAGATTTCTTTGCAAAGCTAAATCTGTCCCATAATGCACTATGGCAGCTCCAATTATGAGAAGAATACTCATTCCATTCACTTGGAATGGAATACCTGAAAAAAAACACTGCCAAGTTTGAGAGTCTGCAGATCGTGTCATTGACTGGTCTGCACTGAGTTTTAAAAATGTTGTTCCTACTGATGTACTACACATATTCTGAACGAAGCTTGTAAAAGCTTGCAAGTGTGTCAACAAATTACTGAGGTAAAAAAGACTTTTTTACGAAAAGCAGATTTGCAAGTTTCAGTTCCTGGCCAAGTTACTTCTCCCATCTCCCCTCCTTCAATGAGCCAGAGTCCTCACATATCCAGCTTGGTTAAATTCAACTAAGTCAACTTTGCATGACAAGAGACATCAAACAAATCATAGCCTGGTGTGCCACTAAAACTGTTCTCTCATATGTCTCTCCACTTGTGAATAGCATTTCCCTGGAATTATTTCTTAAATTCCCACACATTAATCCAGAGTTTAGGCCAGTCTATCCATTTCTTAAAATGTGCACAGTAAAATATTCAATTTTAATTGCATTCTGGCTGCTCACTGTTATTTTGCATAGTTATTCTGTTATAGCATAGCTTGAGCTATGTATTTTAATTTGGCAAAGTTGATTAGTTGAAGCTATCCAAGCTGGAAATGTGAGAGACTAGCTCATTGAAGTAGGGGAGATGGGAGGAGTAACTTGGCCATGGCCAGGAACTGAAACTTGCAAAACTGCTGTTTTGTAAAAAAAACATTTTTATTGCAGTAATTTGACACTTTTGCAAGCTGCCTTCACAGAATACATCAGTAGGAACATTTGTAAAACCCAGTACAGACCGTCAATGGAACATGAACTGCAGATTCTCAAACTTGGCAGTTTTTGTTCAGGTGTTCCATTCTAATTGAATGAGAACAAATGGTAGGGCTACTTTTTATCACAATGTTTGCTCTCATAGTGCATTATGGGAGAGACGAGGGAAAAAAATTAGGAATGAGTACTTATTTTGCTGCATGTAGCTTTGGGAGGTGCAGTAATTCATGGCAAGATAAATATATCATTTGAAGTTGTCAATCTTCATTCTGTCATCACCTGTGAGTTCAGTTCTTATCCCTCGGAACAGACTTTCGTTTCTTATAGCTCGTGGACTCCAAAAAAAAAAAAAAAAAAAAACTCTCAAGCACATCCCTTACCCATAATTCTTTAGGGAGATTACCTCAGATCTTGTTTGCCACTTTCAGCTTCTGATGTGATATTGCCATCTGTCTCTTGAGCTTAAAATTTGTCAAAATTTTTACTTTAAAATTTCTCCTTTTTCCTTCTAAACTTGTTTCTTTCGCATCCTTTCAAAGCTTTCAGATGTTTTTAGGTTGAATTTTTTCTTGTTCTAACTCCCTTTCTCTGACCTTCCATCTACCATTAGCTCTCTCATACCATTGTTGGTATCCCTTAACCTCCTCTCTTACTGCTTGGCAAGTCTCTTGTTTACCATTGTTTGTAACTCCTTTTCCAAAAAAAAAAAAAAGCTTTTCTGTCCTGTTGACTTTTTTCTGGTTACCTTTTCCTGTTTCTAAGTGTGTGTGTGTTGCCATTGCTAACTTCACTTAAAGATGGCTGATAGAGAAGGCTCAGTTTGGTTTCAAAAAATGTTCTAAATGCAGTCACAAAATTCTTTTTTCTGACCAACATTCTCTGTGTATATTGTCTGGGTCCCTTTTACTCACAAGAGGACTATTCTATCTGCCATGCGTTCAGTCACCTAACATTGGTAGATAGAATAAACTTCTGAAAGGCCTTATTCCCTCCTCCTTTGGGCATGCCATATCTGGATCTCCAGACAAGACCAAACATAAATCTGGACATGCTTCTTCCTCATCCTGTAGATCCTCGGAGGTGAAGTGCTTTGCCGCTGTTCCAAGTACTTCCTCCATACCGAGCCCAAAAAAAGAGATATCAGAGCCGACTTCAAAATCCTCGACCCCGAAGCTTACCTCAGAACCAATTTCTGCTTTGTCAATTCCGATTCCTTCGTCTGCTTTGGAACATTTGTCTTCTTCCTTTACTACACTACCAAGCACATAGTATTCACCTTCACTGGACCTCTTTGCTGATGGGCCACGGTCTCCATTCTTAGATGGACCAAAGTCCCCCTCTGTGGTCTTTGTCCATTCTTCCAGGAGTCTCACTGAAATCGACGTGGAGAGTTTGGAGATGAAGATACTTTGGGTCCAAGATGTGTCTGGCAGTCTGGTTCCTACCTCTTTGGGACAGGCACAGACACCTTCCACTTTGCCTTCCAATCCTCCTCTAACTTCCACAGGTACTTTAAAGTCCTTGGTTCCAAACTTTCTGGAACTGACTGTCCGTTCCAAATGTCTCCTTTTCTTTTGAATATCAATTTCCCTGAACACTTCAGTTGTGTCAGAACTGGAGTTCTCCCGGGGACGCAGCTTGCTGGTTACTTCTGAATCACTGGGGTCTGTTTCCAGTTTATTGGAGCAGCTCTGGTGTCTCAGGCAATTGACATGGAAGAGTTTGGATCTGACTTTGGTCTCAATGGGATCATCATTGGGACGGGGGGGGCTTTGGTGCCGAGGTATTTTTCGGTCCCAGAGCACCTCTTCTCTTCTGATGGGTCATCCTTCGAGGCCATTAAGAGGACATTGGCTACTTCCAGTACCAGGTTGGTTCCTTCCTCCTTGGAGCCCCTGCACTTGGCCATTTCAGGTCCAAAGCATTAGCCAACCTCTCCACAGGGGCAGCAGGTACTGCAACCTCAAGCTACCCCTTCTGAAACCTACCCTAGTGTTCCCCCTGAGGAGTTCCCCTCAGAAGAAATTGTGCAAGAGGAAACTGCCTTTGCAGAAGTCCATTACAGAAGACATGGATTTCAGTGAGGTCGAAGGGTCCCCAGGTCATCTCTTGACATTGTCCCCTTTGGAGATATCCTGGAAATACTTAGAGGTGGTTGGAAGTCCTTCAACTGAGGAATCTGTGTACCTGCAGGCTTTGAGTACCCACCCATTTACTTCCTAGGTATCTCCACCCACCGACAAGTTCATCAAATTCCTCTCTCATTAGGTGTGGAAGGCCTCTGATGCCACCGAACCAATTCCAAAGAGGGCAGACAAAATCATAAGCCTTTTTGGGCTAAGGGAGTTACTGTAGATGCCATGGTGGTATCGGTGGCCACTAAGAAAGGAACTATTAGAAAAAGTTTTTCTATCCATCCCCCCAAAAAGGACTCGCAGGCGATTGATAGATTCTGGAAGCGAGTTTATGCTTCGACCTTTTCCCAGTGGTCTTTGAACTACCTGGCACATTTTACAAGATTGCAGAGAGATCTGATCAAGGTGCTGTGAGATGCTCTCTCAGGACCCGTTTCTGAAGAGGTATGGGATTCTGTCATCTCTCTGTTGGCTACCCTGACATCCATTTCCAATTAATCTGTGAGGCTCATTTCTCATGTTGCTGAAGGAACAACAAGAGCAGTGGGTTCAGGCATTTCCATAAAAGAGCACGCCTGGATGTGCTTGTGCGATTTTTGCAGAGCCCTTCAAGTCTTCATTGGTTAATGCACCCTTTGATGGCTCTTCCCTTTTTGGCCCAACTGTTAGAAACACTTTAACCGTGTGCGAGAAGAATGGGAAAACTTTCTGCCATAGGGGTATGTTTTTCCACTCCTCCGAGGTCCTTGTTTAGTAACGAATGTGGTTCCGGGCAAAATGTAGTTAAGGAAGTCACAGGGGGCTTCCCAAAGTATGCCTGGCGAAGGTTCCCCCAGGGGCAGGGGGGTGAACAATAATGGAAGATGCCACAACATTAGGGTTTCCAAGATTCCTTCTTCGGGAAACCCTTCCACCATTCCTGAATGGAGGCCCGATTGTCTACCTTTGGAGGGAATTGGGGGTCACTTATCCCTGCACTTAAAAGCCTGGCAAGAAATCACTTCCAATACTTGGGTGCAGAGAATAATTTCCAGAAGCTATATAATTCCCTTTTCCCGTTCTCTCAGTTCAGAGAGATTCCCTGATGTTCCACCCAGTCAGAGGGAACAGGCAGCTATTCAAATTCAAAAACTGCTAGAAAGTCACCCAATAAGTCCCACCAGACCAAATAGGATCTGGATTTTTCTCAAGATTCTTTTTAGTGCCAAAAAAGACAAAGGGACTAGAGACCAATTTTGGATCTCAGCAAACTGAAAAAAAAAAAAAATATCCAGATGGTCACAGTTCAGTCCATTCTTCCATTTTTTAGGAAAGGATGACTGGATGTGCTCTATAGATCTTCAGAATGCATACTACCATTTAAAGATGGACAGATGTTCCAGAAGATTCCTTCACTAATGGTTGGAAGTCAGCCATTGCCAATTTAGAGTTCTGACCTTTTGTCTCACCACAGCCACCACCGTGTTCAGCAAATGCATGGCAGTAGTACCAGCTTATTTAAGACTGCAGGGTTTCTGGGTGTTTCTGTACTTGGACGACAGGCTAATTTCTGCTACTACGAGGCAACTACTACTAACAGCAAAACAAAAGGTTCTACAATTATGTGACCATCTAGGCATCAGTCAACTTCAACAAATCCATTCTGGAACCAACACAAATTCTAACCATTGCGTTTAGATGCAAAACCTCCATTGCCTCACTCCCTCCGTCCCAACTGGAAATTGTCCAGACTCATGTCCTTACAGTATTACAAAGAAACAGGTCCAGCATGACTAGTTCTTCAGGATTAAGATCAGTGGTGGCTTCCCCCTAGCCAGGTTTCACATGAGAATTTTACAATGTTTACTTGCAGTACAATTGTCCATCATTCACATAAATATTAATCACCAACGCATGCAAAAGAGATCTCCTATGGTGGAGTCATTCAAATCAAGTTCTACAAAGGTACCCTTTCTCCCTTAACCAAAGGCCAATGACCAGTGATGCATCCCAGCTCGGGTAGGAGAGGCATTGCCAGGGGAAGGCAGTTCAAGGCACTTGGTCCCCATTAGAGGCCAGTCTGAACATAAATATTCTAGAGATGAGAACTGTGCTATTAGCATTGAGCATTTCAAGACACACTGCCTGTAGGGACGATCGTGATTCAGACAAACATGACAGCATTCTCATACATCAACAAACTGGGGGGACCGGATCTTATCCCTTATGCTGAGAAGCCCTCAGAATAGGGCAGTTGGTGATATCTTCCAACTGCTTTCTGATCACAACGCATATTCTGGGGAAGTCCAATGTGACAGACAAGTGTCAAAGGATTTTACAAGCATGGGGCTAGCCTTGCTGTGACCTTTTTGCCTCCCCTCTGAACAACAAATGCAGCAGCTACTTTGCCCTTATCCCTCCCCCAGAGGGGGAATTACTGAGGGATGCTCTTCACAATTGACCACCTGGTCTCCTTTACGTCTTTCTTCCGACCCCATTAATTCCCAAATTTCTGAAGAAAGCAGTCAAGTTGAAGAGCAAAGTCATTCTCATTGCCTCCTTTTGGCCTCGGTAAATTTGGTTCTCCTTCCCGTTACCTCATTTGATACAAGGACCTCAGATTCTGGATCCAGTTCCAGACCTGTCACACCCGACTGGCATCAGTCACCCAGACATTACAACTCTCAAGCTGACAGCTTGGTTTCCCTAATTCCATTAATGGTCAGGCATGATATCTTCTCTCCCCCAGTTAGAGGCATACTTTTATCATCTCATAAACCATCTACTCGCAAGCTTTATGCAAGTAAATGGAAAAATATTCATTCATTGGGCCTCCCTACATCACCTTGATCCCTTTTCAGCATCATAGGTTGGTACTAGGCTATCAGCCCTAGGGCCTATACAAGCCTAGCCATAACAATTCCCTGGCTATTTCTTCCCACACTGTTTACTTCCCTGGACCACTGTCTAGCAGGGCGACTGACTTGATCCCCAGGGTGAATTTCCTTTCTCCCATCCAATCGTCAAGGTTCCTTTTGAAGAGGGACAAAGAGGCACACTCTATTCCACAGTCTGTGGAGTCTCTGGGTCAGGAACCTATCCCTCCAGCATGTTTTGTTTGTGATGACAAGGTTTAGATCCCTGGAGCATGTGGCTCAGGGATTGAGATTTCTTTGTGTAGCATGTCCAACAGCTCTGGGTTTGACATGGCCTTGTATGTTAAGCAGAGGTCGCCTCTGAGTAGACTATATGCAACAGAGTATAGCTGGAGTTTAAGGCTGTCAGCGTAGGGCATCTGCTTTAGGCATGTGATTATTTTAGTGGGGTATTTCTGTGGCCTTTCCAGTTGCAGATGTCTTGAGGTGCATACCAAATGGGGCGTTGTATTCTATAATGGGTCTAATGAGGGATGAGTACAGTGGGACAATGACCTCCTTTTTTCTGGATGAAAAGCCCTTGGTGCTGATGTGTGCCACATAGGATTTCCAGACTGTTGTGGCGATGTGGTTATCGAAGGTGAGACCACTGTTCACCTGTGTCCCTAAGTCTCATCACACTTTTGATGCTTAGTGTACTGCCACCTATATGGTAATTCAGGGGTACATGTTTTTTCCCCAAAGGGGATAACTATACATTTCTTGGCATTGAGCTTGAGCCCATGGCGCTGGCACCAAGCATCTGTTTCTGTAAGGCCCTTTTGTAGAGTATGCACATCATTTGGGGATTCATTAATGGCTCCCAGTTTGCAGAGTCCCTTAGTGTTGGCCTGTACTTCAGAGAAGTAGATGCCAAACAAGAGCAGTCCCATGTCTGGACCCTGGAGGGATAGGTTCTTGACCCAGAGATCAGCCCTAGGGCTGATAGCCTAGTACCAACCTATGAAAAGTCTTGGTTTTTTGCTTGGGCCCATCCACATCCTGGGTGTCTTCCTAGTCCCTCCCTAGGATAGACCATTTTGGAACAAGGGATCCGTGGTGGATACTGTTGTGGTTGTTGTAGCCATCAAGAAAGAAATCTGTATGGAGAGTTCTGTGGTCCACCCCAAAAAATGGGACAAGGGTCCAAAGGGATCTTATCTGCGATGTCTAATACTGTGACACAGCAAACCCTGTAGTCTCAGTTGTCCACAGTTGATTTCATCTCAAATGTATATGAAGTTTTTCTCAAATGCTGCAGATGGTATGGATTTTACAGTAGGTATTGGTATGTGCAGCCATGCCTGTATGTGCTTATGTAACTTTGTAGACTGCTTCAAAATATGCTTTGTAGATGCTCCTTTCAGTGGTTCTGCTCTTTGGTTTCAAGTAAAAGATGACATTGATCAGGAGTGAACAAGAAGGAAAGACCGTGCCTACACAGGAGTCCAGTTCTCCCCACAAAGGACCTTTTCCTGAAACCAGAATTGGGGACCCCCCCACAAATTGTGACAGTTTTTCCAAGATACTGCTATTGAAGTAGACCCCATGGTAGGGGGGGATTCAGTAGATGTCCTCCTGGGGAAGGCAGTCCACAGAATTGTAGCTTCTGAGGACACTTCTTCAGTATGCCTTTCCAGCATTCCTGAAGGATTGCCTGGCTGCCTCTCTGTGGAGGCATCTAGAGTGCACTTCACTCTCCACTCAAAAGCTTGGGAGGCCATCACATTGGACATTTAGGTGCTGAGAGTAATTTCTAGAAAGCGGCATTATTCCAGTCCCTTCCTCTTCCTATACAGTCGAAGTGAAATTCAAAGATCCCTTCCCTGCAGTGAAAGTAGGAAAACTGCTTTTGAATAGTCATCCAAGAGATCCCACCAGAAAACAGGATCCAGTGACAAGATTCTTTAGTGCCAAAAAAAAAGACATCAAGCCCATTCTGGATCTCACCAAGCTGAATTTTTATGTAAAAAAGGCAAAGTTACAAATGCTGACATTGAAGTCTATTCTCCCTCTCCTGAGGAAGGAAAAATGGATGTGCTCAGTAGACCTTGAGGACGTCTGCTGTCACATAAAGATAGCTAGGCATTCCAGGACATTCCTGCACTTCTATTTAGAAGACAGCCATTGCCAGTTTCGAGCACTGCTTTTTGGGCTCACCAGATCCCCCCGGGTGTTCAGTTGTATGGCTGGACTTCTGGGTCTTTCCTTACCTGGACAACTGGCTCCTACTGTTAACCTCATTGGCATGTCTAATCCAGGCTAGGGACTAATTGCTCCAACTTTATCTTTTGGCATCACTGTGAATTACAAGTCCAGCCTGTAACTGGTACAAATCCTGGAGTTCCTTGGTTGCAATCTGATACCATAAACCAAATTGCCAAACTGCCTTCCTTTAGACTAACCTCTCTGCAGATTCAAGACAGCCAAGTTCAAAATTCATAGAGGTCTCTAGCTTGCTTAATTCTTTGGCTCCTTGGCTTGATGGCCATATCTGTTTGTCTTCTGCTGCTGGTAGGGTTCTTCACGAAAGTTCTTCAGTAGACCTTATTAGTCCAGTGGTTAGTTTCATCTCACTCCATGGGAGTTCTCATTCATCCTATCAATATATGTTGCCACTCACCAGGTTTCAGCAGGTCGTCTTTTTTGTTTGCCCTCAGCCCTAGGCCATGGTTATCACAGATACTTCCCTCCTAGGGCGGGGGCATTTTTGAAGGGAAGACCATCCCAAGGTATCTGGTCCCAGGTGGAGGCCAGTCTTTGCATCAATGTCTTGGTGATGAGAGCAGTCCTAGCATTGCAGGTTTTCAGGACTTCCGCCTCAAGGGTGTGATAGCTACACCACCCGACATTATCAAGGTGGTATGGTGCATAAACTGTGTGCGTGCGCGGGGGGGACCTGCTCATATTCCCTGTGTCAAGAGGCTGAGGGTGTGGCAGTGGATGGGTGTCTTCACAATGATTTCTGATAGCAGCTCACATCCTCGGGAAATCCAGCATACTAGCAGACAACTTGAGCAGGAACATTCTCATGCCTTACAAGTGGTCCTTCAGTCCAGCAACAGTGGCACAAGTGTTCAGCTGCTGGGATTAACCTTGCTGTTATCTGTGTCCCCCTCCACCACCTACAACAACTACTTTTCCCTGATATCTCGAAGGATAGTTAGAGGGACACTCTTCATGCTTGGCCCCTGGGTCTTCTAGACGTCTATCTTCTGACATCTTTGATAAAGTTTCTTAAGAAAGTGGCCTGTAGCAGAGCTATTGTGATCCTTGTAGCTCCTTTTTGTCCGAGACAAGTATGGTTACCCTTTCTGTGGTTTCATGTGTTGCATCCTCCTTGGGTCCTGATCCCCTGTTCCAGAGATGATTTCTCATCCCTCGTGTCAACTTTACCTAAATCTCAAATTGACCACTTTGTTGGCCAGGGATACCAGGCCCTGTAAGAGAGTTGTCTACATCCTGTCTTCCTAGAAGCCTTCAACCAGGAAGGGTTGCACTAGCAAATGGAAAAGACTTTCTGTTAGGATCTAAACCTTTTGGCCAAGACCTGTTCTCTACTCCTTTGGACACAGTCTTCTATTTCCTGGTGGATCCGTTTCATTCTGGTCTCAGCTATTCTACTGTCGGAGTTCAGTTAGCTGCCATATCTAATTTTCATGTGGGCATGCGTAATGTATCTGTTGCTTTGCAAATACTATCAAAAGATTTCCTGAATGGTACCTTCTTTAGCCCCCTTACCTAATCCAGTTCCTCCTTGGGATTTGACACTAGGCTTGCGTGTTTTGACTAGACCTCCCTTCGAATCCGCCGCTACCATAGATTTGAAGCTGCTTTTTTGGAAGACTGTCTTTGGTGGCCACTACTTCTGCAAAGAGGATTTTGGAACTTCAGACCTTGTCTTGTATACTTTCTTTTATTTTTCATAAGGACAGGGTGTCTCTGTATAGCAATCCTTCTTTCACACCCAAGGTGGCCTCTGAGTCAAGCTTGAATCAGCCAATCCCTTTACCTGTTTTCTTTCCCAGTTTCAGTAATAAAGGAATAGTTGATCCACTGTTTGAATGTTTGTCAACTGAGGTTTTATTTGGGCAGAACTAAAACCTTTAGATATTCAAACCAGCTTTGTTTCCTTCTCCAGTACTACATTGGGTAAACCTGTGTGAAAGACTATCATTACAAATTAGATATTCAGTCCAGATCCAGGTCTACCTTTGGCTCTATCATTTTGCAGAATGGTTTTTCCTGATGCTTCCCTTGTTTGACTGGCTGGGGACCCTGTCCCACAGGTTGAGGTGGACAGAAAACGCAACTTCAGATATAAAAGTTATTTGCTTACCATAATGCTAGATCCATGTTGTCCTTTGTCCATTTCAACCATCCCTCCTGCCATTCCCCCTTCTGGACTGGCATATTTTTGGTTACTTCTGGTTGACTGTGCAGACCATCCAGAAGCCTACCTTTCATGAGTATTTGTGCAGTTTCCTTCTTGCCTTCATAAATAGGAGTTTTTCCTCCATTTCTTGGAACATGGTTACCTCCTCTTGTTTCCTGGACCATGATAGAGCAAACTTGATCTGAGGAAAGTCAGGGAGGGCAATGCATTATGGGTGAGGGGGCAGCACTTTGGAGCTGAAGAGTGTAGCATGCTGCCCTCTGATCTATTAACCCACAAGTTGAGACTGAAGACAATACGGATGTAGTACTATGGTAAGTATATAACTTTCATTTTTGTCTGTAAGCTGGGTTTTGTTGCCATTATAAAATCCATTCAAAATTTTGGCAAGCTGAAATCATAAGCATACTGGCACTGACTTGTCATCAGTGTTGTGTACGGTAGACAAGCAGTAAAGCACAATAGTTAGACCTAAGCACATTGCATATTACAAAAAAAAATCCAATAAATTGGTAAATATGTTGACTGAATCAAATAGTAAAATCTAGGTGGGCCTTTAAAAAAAAAAAAAAACTCATGAATCGTTTTGATGTGGCTGATGGAGCTACTTTAGCAAACTTTCCAAAAACACTGAATTCCACAGGAGTAGGGACTGTCAACAGAAGTCTGTTTGCTAGTAGTCTTTGTTCCTATCCTGGGAAATGAAGAAGCTTCTTGGCAAAAAAAAAACTTAATGTTTCAGAGACTTGGAACTCTGTACATGCTACTGTGTACAATTTCTGTTAAAAAAAAAAAAAAATGCTTACTCAGCTGCGTTGTTTGCTAAAACAGCCCAAAGTTAGAACCATCAAGGAATACTTCCAAATGACAAATAAGGTCATTATGCTTATTGCAAACTGCTATTTTGAGGGGGGCAGAAATTACTGTCTAGAAGGCTAGCTGGACTGCTAGTTAAAGCATTGAGGAGCTGCCACCTACTGGTTCAGGCTCACTCGGGTGACAGGTACCTTTGGCAGCCTGAATGAAAGTGAAAAGTGGATGGACTCCTCTGAGCATAGGAAAAAGTGTGTGTCTGTGTACACATGTAGAGGTGTTGTAATGGGCTTCCATTTATGTGCATGAAAGGACTGAGTTGAAAAATATTCTAGTGGTTATTAGGTAAGGCCCCAACAATGGAAAAGCACCCTCCTCAGCCTCAACAGGCAAATAAGAGAACTTGTCAAATCCTCCAAAGGCCCCTTTGAGAGAAACTTGGCAAGTATAGCCAAGGATAACCATAAGGCCTTTTACAGCTACATACATAATCTAAAGGGTAGGACCCAAGCATGTGCAGAACTAGTGGCCAATGGTATCCCACACTGACCCCCCACAGAGATAGCAAACCTACTTGATAATAGGTTTGGCAAACATTTCACTCCTTTATCCCTTCCCCCAAACCCCTCCCCCCACCATATCTGAAGGACAGATCCTCAGAGCATTGTCCAAGGCAAAAAAAAAACAGCCTCTATGGGACCAGAAGACATCCCAGGCTGTCTTAAAAACTGACTAAGACATGAACTAGCATCACCACTAAGTAGCCTTTTCAATCATAGCCTAACCAGAGGCTTTGTTCCTGCAGAATGGAGAACAGCAACAGTTATTCCCCTCCACAAAGGTGGCAAAGCAACAGACCTGGGGATTTAAAGACCCATAAGCCTGACCAGGCTCATCTGTAAGGCCATGGAACATATCATTATGGAACTCGTAAAGACACAGGTGATCTCCAAATCATGGACCTTACCCAATTCAGCTTCGTGAAGGGCAGATCCTGCCTGTTAAATCTGGTGGATTTCTTTGAAAATGTGACCAAGACCACTGATGAGGGCAAATCTGTGCACACACAGTACCTCGACCTGGGAAAGGCTTTCAACACAATCCCACATTCAGGCATTACCAATAAACTTAACAATGTAAACCCCTTCATTGTAAGATGGGTTGCCAAATGGCTACCAGACTGGACACACAGTATCAAAGTGGGTGACTCCACATCAACCAGCAGATCTGTTACCAGTGGGGTGCCACAGGGGTCAGTGCTGCGCCCCCTATTGTTTGGTATATACTTCTCAGAAGTTCAGGTCAAATCTAAGGGGTTGTGGCTGACCAAGTCTGCAGCTGACTTGCAAACTAGGTGCAGTCATTGAATCCCCAAATAATGTCAGTATACTCCAGGAGGGTCTCATGCAGACCAGTGACTGGTGCATTAGTCACAGTCCCAAACTGAATGCAAAGAAATGCATAATCATTCCCTTCAGTACAAACAATGCACTCTCTCACTGTCAAATCAACAAGAATGCTCTAAGTACCCATGAAGTGCTAAGAGACCTGGGATCACATGTTGACTGTGACCTTAACTTCGACCACCATTTGTCTACTGTAGAAAGGAAAGCTTTCTATGTAGCACACTTGATTAGTAAAGACATGGCCTCAAGAACAAAAGAAGTTACAGCCTCCCATACTCAGCACTTATCTGGCTCATAATTGAGTATAATGCCCTGTTTGGCATGTACTGTACTAAGCACTTGCAGCAATTAGAGAGACTTCAGAGGTTTCTAATGAAGATCAAGGGGCTCCAGCATGTGCCTTACACAGACCGACTAAAGTCCTTCTCACTATACTCCATATTGTGTAGGCTTCATAGGGGAGACTTGTGCCTGGCCTGCAGAGCAATCCAAGACCCAAACCTAATGACTTGCATATCCATAAATCAAACAGGACTAAGGCTACCCATTCCAGGGACCTAAATATGGCCTGCAACTTAAATGTACATGTTGGAGGGACAGATTTTTCTCCTAGTGACTGCTGCGTCTTTGGAACAGGCTATCAATTCATGTGAAAAAGAGCACCTCCGACATTGTTTGAGGAACCTGTGTGAGTGGATGGGGCACCATAAATTCTTACTTTGAGTAGAGCCCACAACCCTTCTGGACATGGACAGTGTCCACTAAATGGAATCTTTGGTGTTGACTAGCATTTCTATAGTATAACATTGGGATGAAATGGCTAGGCTTAAAATGACATCCGGGTCGATAGCCTAGTAATCTCCTATGATCCTATGCATTCATTCATTTCATTTGAGGTATTTGAAATGTACTCAATAAAATGTCTGCAGTGGTTGGACATCTTGTTCGTACGTGTCTGCATGCATATAGAAGTGTGTAAGTTGCACGCATATAGAAGTGTGCAAATGTGGGCATGTGTTCATGAGGCAGGGTTGTACTGCATGAATCTGGTAAGTTAAAATGTATTACTGGGTCTCACTTAGATTGGATCACTATCAAACATCTGTGGAATGTGCAGTCATTAAAGTTACTGTAACTGGAGGACACACCATGATTACAGTGGGCTGAACTGTATACATCTGAGTGCAATATCTGAAGCATATTACAGTGACTATTTGTGTATTTATGCGATTGTAAATTGAATAGCTGAAGTATGCACAGTCAGTCAAGTGGCTACAGTGGTGTTGGGCAAGAAGAGTTAGTAGGTGAAACTAACCAGATATCCTTTCATCATATTTAATCAGTCATTAATTTGTCTTGGTAGGACTAGTGTGTGTTTGCATAGAACAGGCTAAATACAGTACCAATAAGTTATTTTTATCTGATTACAATTAGAAAACTGGATTGTATATAGGCAAAGTTGCTATACTAAGCAGATACTGTGACAATCTGAATGAAAGTGACTCAACTCTGCTTCTCTTAACAGTCAACAGTTTGCTGTAATATAGCTCTGCCGCATTATAGTAAACCCCCCACTCATTTGTATCCTGGAGCACCCTATTCCTCAGCTGCTTTGAAGTCACTAGCTGCCACTGTAATACACAAAGGTTGGTTATGATGAGATATGTTTAGCAACATGTGATTTAATGAATCCCATTTCAGCAAATAGTACCTTGTGCAAAAATGGTCACGTAAAACAAATATAACCAATTTTTAACTGTCCAAGTAGAACTGATGCTGGAGGGAAGGGAAGAAGTGTCTAAGCTGCACTGAGAGGGACAGAGAGACTGATAGACCCACAAAAAAACTAATCTTAGATCCATTCCTGTACAGCAGTAACACTGCTGACATCCGTTAGAGGATCTGCCTTTCTGCAGATGACTGAACAGTATACAATAAACTTAGCACTGACTCTAGGAAAAGTCACAGATATGGGTTAGACTTGTATTAACTAGATGAGGTACACACTGGCATCTAACAGTTGTAAGCTTGGATATAAGATGAGATGGTAGATGCTGTATATTACAAAGAAAGTGACTTAAGTTAATCACAACTGATTACTTAAATTGGCTGAATGTGGTGGCCAGGCTTGATAAAGTAAGGCAGATAGTGGGATTGCATGCGTAGATACAACCTAGGTTAATGATATCACCATGTAGATTTCCAGTAATATTGCATTTAAAATACTGGATCCAGTTCATGGTAGTTGCATTTCTGGAAAAAAAAATACATTGGGCAAAAGCAGTTCAACAAACGTCAGCAAAACTAGTACCTGATCTGAAACAAAAAATCTTAGATTTAAGGGGCCCCAGAAGAAAGAAAGACACTAGAAATATTAGCACTAAAGAAAAAAACATGCTGAAGATGTAACATCTTTCAGACAGCTAACTTATCTGCTCAGAGATGAAATGATAGTGTATGTTAGAAGTGTTTAGGATAAGGGCTAGCATTTTGCTTCAAAAAGACTGTTGCTTACATGTAATAGGGATTCCCAGCAGTGGCACAAGGAGTGAACTGTGGAAAGTTTGACTGCACTAAACATGGACTGGGATCTATTTAGAAAGAAGCTAAACGAAAGTAATACCTTCACGAGTAGTTACTGATAATATTTTATTATATGTGTAGTTCTGTTATGAAATGCAAGTTATTTGATACTGCATTACTTTTGCTGTATAAACATTATACTGTTAATTTCACAGGGACATTATATAAAAAACTTTGTTCCAAATCTGTTGCTCTCCTTTGTCTGCTCTTTAGAGCTATACACAGAATAATATAAAATAACATTTAAAACCATTTTGCAATAGCTTACTCTACAACATTTCCTTTCATAATCTGTCTCCCTTCTGTTAAAATGTGGTTCTTCAAGAAGTGAGTGGGGCTGCTCAAGAACTTATGCTTTGCTTCTAAATGCAGTGTATAAAGTAATGCCTGTATTGGTTTAAAATGCATTTTTAAATGCATGTTTCCAGTTTAAAAAAAAATTTGTGATATTTACCATGTTAGCTCTACAGGTTTTAAATGTTTCACAGATGCACTATGTAATTAATCTTAATAGTAAGGAAAGCTGTTAATCTGCCTTCAAGCCTGAGAAGATAAGAATAACTGGATTACCTTGCTGCAAATTCCTCTCCAACAGAGTAATCGGTACCACAGTGAAAGACCAGGTCATGGTGGGAAGGTCTCTTCAGGGGTATAGGAGCCATGGGTTTCTGAGATAAGTGAGGATAACCCCAGCTCTGACCTGTCTGTTCTGCAAACAAAGAAATACGGCCTGCCAGCATTTCGATGGTGCTACTAGAAGAACAAAAAATTCTGAAGAATGAATGAGATTCCTGGATGGAGAACCTTACTTCCATAATTTCCAGCCTCTGCCTAGGAGTTTCCTGGCTTAGGACATTAGCTAGGGAGTGCAGTTCATAGAAGTCTGCCTCCCGGATAAGCCTTTCATACTCAGAGAAATCAGAAGGCAGTGAGAGCTGGCCAGTCCGCAGGTAATCCAAAAAATATCGAAAAAGATCTCCATCTCTGTCTACAAAGACCTGTCCATTTATCAGTCTGAAGTCAGCATCATTCCCTTCTGCCAAACGTGCTAGTTTGGAACCTGGGTATTTTCTCAAAGTTGAATTTAATGTTGCATATTTCACTCCTCCAACATTGAGATTTACAACTTCTTGGTTACTCATGTCTCTCTCTATACTGAGTTATTACAATTTACCTGTCAGACAATATGTGCTGACTAGTTTTTCAGACTGCTTAACATGTTAAAAGAAACTGGCATTTATTACCATTGTATAGCCTCAAAGCAATTGTGAGATTACTAAGCAACACTAAAAAACAAACACACAAGGCTTTGTTTAAAGTTGCAAGTTGCTAGGAAGTTTTTCTTGACGTAAGTGATGTGCATTAAAGCTGACTTGGAAGCTGTAATATCAATAAACATGTCTGCAGTATCATGTTTTCTGAAACCCAACCCAAAGAAACATATTACAGTTTCACTGATAACTGAGGAACTCTGCAACAGTGTGTCCTATGTATTTTGTAATTCAAAATAAATTTCATTTTTCAATTTGTTTTTCTTTTGTGCACTTCCTCCATCTGCCTTAAAACAGAATCTCATTCTTGGATGGATGTTACCTTATCTGACTTGTTACCCGAGTTGAAGCAAGATGGGGATGACTGTCTTGACTGGTAGAGTATACCTGTGTTTGTATGAAGTATAAAGTATGAAGGCTAGGGTTTCTGAAAGGCAGGAAGACAAACACAGTCTACTCCACAATAGCCATCTTGAGTATATCTGTTTTTTTTTTTTTTTTTTTTTTTTTGTATAGATTTAGTAGGTAAATGGTTTCCATATTAAATATGCATAGCTAAACACTCAGCATCATATTTCGAAAGATAACCCGAAACTCTGGAAACTGGTAAGGAAGCAATTGGATGACAACTTAGATTTATAGACCCAAATTCTATAAACGTGCTGTATTACCAAGACAAATGTAGTTTGCTTTTTTTTTTATGTTGCTGTCACTTTAAATTACTGCTCTTGTTTTATTGGCCTTGTAACTTGTTAAAATAGTTTTAAAAATTTTCACAAATTTCATGGCACTCTAGGTCTCTCTTACACCAGTATACTAATGTAACTCTCTCTACAGATATATATATAGATATATATATATCTAGTGTGTGCACTTGTGTGTGTGTGTGTATATATCTATATATATATATATATATATATATATATATATAATATATATCTATATATATAAATTCACTTTGAATAATCAAATGTTCAGAACATCGACGTTCTGATCGAGACAAGAACATTGATGTTCAGACCATCGAAAATTCAAAATGAATCGTAAAAAAAAAGAAATCACAAACACTGATCTGAAGTAGGATATTCATTTGTCTGCAACCTGTGGGTTATGGATCCGATATCGGATCCGAACCCGCATGGTTTTCCAGCTATGGATCCAAGCTCTCAGCTCCTCCCCTCACCCATAATGCCCTGCTCTACCCTCATGACCTCCGATCTCGTTTGCCGCGCTGGTGACTGGATTTGGGTACATAGCTCTCAGCTAAGTGGATTTTGTTTCTTGTAAAAATCAGAGAATTTTTTGGTTTTTTGAGTGTTTCTGAGTGAAAGTTTAGGTTTCCCTTTGTTATAAGTGTATTTTGACTTTATTTGAGTTAAATTAAGTAATTTTATTCCTCCCTGGCTGTTGCGTAGAGTGTGTGTGTAGGCCTGTGTGTCCTTTTATTTTAAGTTACTTTCTGTAGCTTTAGTGATTTATAGATTATGGCTGACCAGCCTAAATCTATTTTTGAAATGCTCGAGTGTGGCCATAAGCTCTCACCGCTGATGGCCACACTCGGTGTGTTAAGTGTCTCGGGGTTGAACACCTCACATCTGGTTGTTCCATTTGTGCAGGGGTTCAACCCCAGGGCACTGAGGCGGAGGTCAAGCTGGTCTTGGCGGGTCTTTTACCGCCAGACTTCGGCTCCGACCTCCGCTCCCGAGACTGCTGTGGCTACAGTTGTTCCCCTGTGGCACCCCTCCTGCTCCTCAAACTCCCGCTTCTGGAGAGGAGAGGGATGCTACTAAAGGACCGGAGGGAGAAGCACCTGGCGGCGGGCCGAGACCTCTGTTTCGGCCCGCCAGCCAAGCGAGCTTCTCCCCGGCTCCTTGTCGGTTGGTCTCCTCCTTCGGCTCCGGTCCCTGTGTGCTTTTC